>NW_015540990.1:403734-417222 GCF_001515605.1 Sinocyclocheilus anshuiensis | reverse complement strand
CCCTGGGCTTAACGGGGAATCAGGAGCCCTCCGTGGGCTATACTCGGGAACCGGAGCCCTTCCTGGGCAGAAGGCTCCGGTGAAGCTTTGGAGGACCCAGGGGGATTTGGGGTTAGGCAGGCGGTAAAAGCCGTTGGAGTGGTATGTGGACATATCGCTCCAACCTCTGACCGCCTTGCCGCAAACCCCACAGCGTGTGCTCAGCTGCAGTCATTGTTTGGGGTCCGTTCTTCTGTTACGGGTTGGTGAGGGACACACACACACGAAAGAAATAAACAAAAGGTATTTTAATAAACAAATCCAGGAAACAGGCAAGTACACCAACATTACATAAACGAGAACGGACTCTGACTAAGGGAAAACTGAGAGTATTTGTAGGGGAGCAAATGAAAGAACTAATGAGTTAATTAATGCAACACAGGTGAACGAAATGACAATTAGGAGCCAACGTAAAACTAGGACGCAGGGGAACAGATAAACTTAAAACACAATGAATACAGAACAAAACTAAACATAACCCTAACAAATAATCATCATTTTCAAGCTGTGTTATATTAGTATCAGAGAATATTAAATTTTGTGTTGTTTTTCTCCTTTGTAATATATATATATATTTTTTATTTTAGTTTTTTTATTTTAGTTTTAGTTAAAGTTAAATTCAAGTACATAAAGTTAAAATAGAACGTTTTTTTGCAACTAGCTGAAATACGTTGAAAGTTTTTATTTTATTTTTATTTCAATTGTTGTTTTTTTTCAAGTACTATAGTAGAGAATCATGCGATTTCGGGTGCAGCTGCATTCTATTTTCTGACCCCTCCCTTTAATTATTGGCTCCTCCCACTCTCCCTATGACGACTCCTTTGTGACTGAGTTCAGTGAGAATGCAACTTTACAGTCACATTTCCTCTCAACTGCCTCCTCTGTTCTCGTGTGTGTGTGTGTGTGTGTGTGTGTGTGTGAGAAGTCATTTCAAATAAGTAATCTGACAATCCAATGCTACTTACAGTTCTGTCAGGACCACTATCATCAAAGATGATTGACAATCAGCATACAGTTTGGATTGGCGGTATGGTTCTGTTCTGGGCAAGAACTCCCTGCAGCCTAGCATGGATGAGAGCAGCGATAGCCCCCCCAGGGTAAACAGAACAGAACCAACATAAATGTATTGCAGATATCGTTAAAGTTCAATAATATTATGTACACATTTTAGAATTAGTCTGATTCAAAGGAGAATCAAAAGGCTGAATCCTGACTGACAGAGGAGGAGTTGGGGATGGAGGAGGGTAATTAGCTATTGAGCAATGCGAAAACTGCTGATAATAATGAGGGACCTTATATATATGCTTAGATAGGTGTCGTATTCCCATAGGTTGATGGGGATCAGCTGAGAGTCAGCTGATGCGAATGCGAAAACTGCTGATAATAATGAGGGACCTTATGCTGCGGTCAAGTCCTCCTGGGACGTTCGTACTTACGAGTTGACAAGTCGTAATTACGACGTCAGGTGCGTTCAAGTCAGTTTAGTCGGCACAAGATGGCGGAGTACCTTCTTTTAATAAATTACAAGAAAATACAACAGGGTCTGCATTTTTTTACTTGGATTTCATTAACTAGCTGCATAACAAGAACATGACCAATTTAAGTTTATAGGACAACTAAACTATCAATTTAAACAAAAATTTACCGTCAACTACAGATGTTGCATCCATCGATTCCGCAATGTTTCTCATTGACACGCTCCCAACCCGGAAACTCGGGGCTTAAAGAAAATTTCGAGTTTCGTAATAACGACTTTGTGGTGGCATTCAACTCGTAAATACGATCTATCCAACATGATTTGAACGCACCATTATATATGAATGCTTAGATAGGTGTCGTATTCCCATAGGTTGATGGGGATCAGCTGAGAGTCAGCTGATGCGAGCTTGACTAACGTGACCTGCCAGAACTAACGCTATGCTAGATTTCCTTGAGAGAGGCCTGAGTGTAACCAACAAAAACTCAACAAAATCCTTGACTGACACTTCAGATTTTGCAGAAATTTCCAGCATTACTAAAGTGGGTAATTGTGGCCTATTTCACTGTTCTCTGATTGGGGTAGCATATTTTAGGCTGAAGAATTTTCGGGTTGCTTAAAATCCATTTGATTTTCAGCAGCTGAATGAATGAGCTCAAAAGTTTATAGTGGAACACAACCTGATTGCTGCCAATATAGTTAATATAGTTAATAGTTAGTTACTAGTGAGAATTGGTGCCCAAACTAAAGTTTGACCAACAATTCTTATTAATCTTAGTTGATACAAACTGCACTATGAATTAAACACACAATGAAAAGTTTAGATTTTATCTTAACTTTAAGATTCATGAATGCTGCAAAAATATATATTACATATAAAATATTTGATTACGCTGTATGCATCTCGGCAGTTTGGAAATGAAATGTCTGATGAGTGGCACTAAAAGGTTAATGCTATATTGTGTTTGAATATAACTTGCTAAATCTAACCAATAGTGATAGCAAAAGCACACGTTAGATAAAAACACATTTACTGAAGCAATCATGCCATTTTAGTTTCCTTCTACAAGTTTTTAAACTCTTTGATCACAACATGTTTTTCACAGGACTTGTACCCAATGCTCCACTTCGCAAGTGAAATGCTGTACCAGGTGCGCTACCGAGCAAGTTTACTATGTTGGAAAAGCTGTGCATATAGAGCTGGTTATGTGATGTAAACGTCAAAATGTGTTAGTTTACAAAAATAATGCACTATGGTAAAAGTGTTTTGAGGTCATAAAAGTATTACTTTTTTTTTTTTTTACTACCACTAATGTTCATGCAGTTGATTGCATTCATAAGTATGTTTTTGGAGTTTTGCCAATAAGCCTAGGCTAATTTTTTTTTTTGCAATGTATGATGCTTTCACAGATTTTTATTTAGAATACAAGGCTATTTTTAAATGGCAATTACTGGACTTTTTTGCTAACAAGGACGATCCTCTCCTCCATTAATTTAAAATCATAAATAAAACAATGCCAGATCCGGATTGTTCTGGCAAAATTAAGCCTGGTTTTACCATGTGTATTTTTTATTCTGTTTGTTCTGAGTATTTTCGCTTTTGTTTTGTTTTTTCTTTTTGTTTATTAACTACAAAACATTTAATGCCTCTCTCTCTCCTTCTTTCCAAGTAATTTTCATAATCTCAGGTTTTTTTCTGACATTTCTTTCAATGAGTAATTTGTCATACACATTGTCCCCTGGACAGAGTCTCTGTGTGGGTCTTTAGTTTGAAAGCCTCACATTTAAGTCATGAATAAACATGTTACTCACACAGCCTGACCTGAAAAATTAAGGGAAGTTCTCCAGCTCTTCTGTAAATGAATTAATTTCATACATGTGAAATGGGCCATGCAAATAAAACATCTTAATGTGCAAATGTGTTTTTTAGACATCAATGCAGAAATAGCCTCAAACGGCACAGACGCAGCATCATTATGGCTCACAGATGACAACAAAAGACCGTCTCTGAATATTCATAGCCCACCATCTCACTTCCAATTCATCACACTGTGATTTTCTGTGAAGATAAAGTGTCGCTAAGTTTGTGTGTCATTTCAGGAGCTTTAGTTACATTTTTTACAAACACAAGTGAAGTCATATTTCATCCCAAACTATATATATATATATATATATATATATATATATAGTATATTTATGTATATATACATTTATATATACATTTAAAAAGAGAAATTTGCATATACTTTTAACTCTTTTTTGAGCTACAACAGAGACAACGAGATGTATTTCTGATGATTATTTTCTAATGCAATGATTTATTTGCATTATGAGAATTGCAAAAGAACATGTGATTAATTGTCATGAAAATGATGCCAAAAAATTGTATTGTTTCTAAAGGCATACTCTGTTTCTTTGCACAATATAATTTCTTGTTTATTTCCTTTGGTACTGGGGTGAAATCTAACTCTGCCATGCTTTTTTTTTTTCTTTTTTTTTTGATCCTGTCTTTCAGAGATCATGCTGGGACAATCAATTGTCTCAAAATGAACTACTTTCCCGGCTGAGAATTTAACCCAACTTCAGGAAGCTCTGGTCCTTCACAACAACAAAAAACAGCAGAAACCGACAGATGAAGTTACGTTTTTTTTTGTTATCACTTCACATATGGCTGACAGTTATCGCCATTGAGTTTTGTTTTTTTCAGATGTTTCTCTTTCACCTTCCAGCCAAACATAAATTTCACCCACTTCTGTTCTATTATTCTCTATCTGTAACGCATTTTACCTGTTGTGTCATTATTGAATTTGCCTGGAGCAAAATGTGCTATCACATTCTGTCGTGAAACATCTGTTCATGTCCTCTTTTTCTTTTCAGCCTTATCAGGTCAACATGGATAAACAGCAGATGCAGTTTAGCTCACAGAGCAAATAAAAATGAATGGGTTCCCCTGAGCAAAGGCGTTACATGAGGAGAACACCACTTCGGATACAATATTAAAAACATATTAATCAGTTTCTCCTAAAGGCTGGTGTTTAGTAAACTTGTTGTGTTTTATTACACTATCCTTCCTAAAAACCTGTATTTGTTGCTAATTGTAGAATATGCATAAAAACTAGATATAATTAAAAAACCTAGTAAACCTCACTAACACAAGGCACTAATGTGCTAGACAGCAGGCGATTAGAGGCGGTAGGTGACAGATTTGTACTAAGAAGATTAATTAATTTTCTGTTTCCATACAAAATAATGCTTGTTAGATTAAAAATGAGCTTAATCTAAAATTGCGACTTGTTACTTAGACTAATAAATAGAAAATACTTTCAAAAACTCCATTAATACAAACAATTCAAAGGCATAAAGGGCAGTCCGGTGGGGAACTCTCGAATATGAAACAACCCCACACAACAGTTATCAAAGCCACACGGGAATAATTAAAAAAACTCAACAAAGCAAAGGCACGGTAGTACAATCGAGAGGACAAAATCACTTGCATGAAAATGTTTTCCACATAGGACTATTGAGTCAAATGCAAATGAGTACATTATAAAAGGAAAAGATAATGCGTTGGTGTGCGGTTTGACAACTCGCAGATTACAAAAAGGCAAGAAAAACAAATGTTTACAATAAAAGTAGAACTTTCCCCTAATTGTTCCCTCCCATGCACAGGCACAAACACACACTAATAATGTTTTTTTTTTTTATTTAACACAGGCATATACTACCGTACACTGCATTTATGGAAGAAACCAACAGGACTGCACAAGACAAGTGTGTCATATTTTCTCCTATTAAAATTTGCAATCTGCAGAGACTGCAAGTAAGTCATCCGTAGGTTGATTTTTGAAGAGTGTAAACACTGTGGGCGAATTTCACCGTGAAGTGAGCATCAATATGCCCCGTTCACGCCAAAGGGCAGAACACTTGAAGTGAGCGGGGCATTATTCTCAATATGCAAAAAAAATATATGGCACTACAACTTCATTTTGAATCTGAATGTTACCTGAATAACGCTGTGACAAACTTCATGCTTGTACTGTACTGTGACTATTAAATTTGTTGCAAAACTAAAGATTACTGCTTGGTGAATTTTAAATTAATTTGAACTTGTGTGCTGTCACATGCAGGTTGAGCCCAATTCAGAATTTAAGATGAGCTTCCTTTCAGTTCATCTATCCTTAAAGGCCTATAAACCTTCAAACTTCAAGGCCTTTTAAACGTTTTTCAAAGCTTTCAAAAAAGTCTAGATAAACCTTTATTTTCTCATTTCTTTTGTATGTTGAAACAACTGTTCCCAAACTATATATATATATATATATATATATATATATAGTATATTTATGTATATATACATTTATATATACATTTAAAAAGAGAAATTTGCTAACTCTTTTTACTCTTTTTTGAGCTACAACAGAGACAACGAGATGTATTTCTGATGATTATTTTCTAATGATTTGCATTATTTGCATTATGAGAATTGCAAAAGAACATGTGATTAATTGTCATGAAAATGATGCCAAAAAATTGTATTGTTTCTAAAGGCATACTCTGTTTCTTTGCACAATATAATTTCTTGTTTATTTCCTTTGGTACTGGGGTGAAATCTAACTCTGCCATGCTTTTTTTTTTTCTTTTTTTTTTGATCCTGTCTTTCAGAGATCATGCTGGGACAATCAATTGTCTCAAAATGAACTACTTTCCCGGCTGAGAATTTAACCCAACTTCAGGAAGCTCTGGTCCTTCACAACAACAAAAAACAGCAGAAACCGACAGATGAAGTTACGTTTTTTTTTGTTATCACTTCACATATGGCTGACAGTTATCGCCATTGAGTTTTGTTTTTTTCAGATGTTTCTCTTTCACCTTCCAGCCAAACATAAATTTCACCCACTTCTGTTCTATTATTCTCTATCTGTAACGCATTTTACCTGTTGTGTCATTATTGAATTTGCCTGGAGCAAAATGTGCTATCACATTCTGTCGTGAAACATCTGTTCATGTCCTCTTTTTCTTTTCAGCCTTATCAGGTCAACATGGATAAACAGCAGATGCAGTTTAGCTCACAGAGCAAATAAAAATGAATGGGTTCCCCTGAGCAAAGGCGTTACATGAGGAGAACACCACTTCGGATACAATATTAAAAACATATTAATCAGTTTCTCCTAAAGGCTGGTGTTTAGTAAACTTGTTGTGTTTTATTACACTATCCTTCCTAAAAACCTGTATTTGTTGCTAATTGTAGAATATGCATAAAAACTAGATATAATTAAAAAACCTAGTAAACCTCACTAACACAAGGCACTAATGTGCTAGACAGCAGGCGATTAGAGGCGGTAGGTGACAGATTTGTACTAAGAAGATTAATTAATTTTCTGTTTCCATACAAAATAATGCTTGTTAGATTAAAAATGAGCTTAATCTAAAATTGCGACTTGTTACTTAGACTAATAAATAGAAAATACTTTCAAAAACTCCATTAATACAAACAATTCAAAGGCATAAAGGGCAGTCCGGTGGGGAACTCTCGAATATGAAACAACCCCACACAACAGTTATCAAAGCCACACGGGAATAATTAAAAAAACTCAACAAAGCAAAGGCACGGTAGTACAATCGAGAGGACAAAATCACTTGCATGAAAATGTTTTCCACATAGGACTATTGAGTCAAATGCAAATGAGTACATTATAAAAGGAAAAGATAATGCGTTGGTGTGCGGTTTGACAACTTGCAGATTACAAAAGGACAAGAAAAACAAATGTTTACAATAAAAGTAGCACTTTCCCCTAATTGCTCCCTCCCATGCACTGGCACAAACGCACACGCAATAATGTATTTTTAATTTAACACAGCATATCCATTGCTTTTATGGAAGAAACCAACAGAACTGCACAAGACAAATGTGTCATATTTTGTCCTATCAGAATTTGCAATCTGCAGAGACTGTAAGTAAGCCATCCGTAGGTTGATTTTTGAAGAGTGTAAACACTGTGGGCGAATTTCACCGTGAAGTGAGCATCAATATGCCCCGTTCACGCCAAAGGGCAGAACACTTGAAGTGAGCGGGGCATTATTCTCAATATGCAAAAAAAATATATGGCACTACAACTTCATTTTGAATCTGAATGTTACCTGAATAACGCTGTGACAAACTTCATGCTTGTACTGTACTGTGACTATTAAATTTGTTGCAAAACTAAAGATTACTGCTTGGTGAATTTTAAATTAATTTGAACTTGTGTGCTGTCACATGCAGGTTGAGCCCAATTCAGAATTTAAGATGAGCTTCCTTTCAGTTCATCTATCCTTAAAGGCCTATAAACCTTCAAACTTCAAGGCCTTTTAAACGTTTTTCAAAGCTTTCAAAAAAGTCTAGATAAACCTTTATTTTCTCATTTCTTTTGTATGTTGAAACAACTGTGATGAGAAAAATCAATATTTCTTAAGTCTTAAAGACTTTAAAACTTTTAAAAAACCTAGCTATGTAAATATTCCTAACACTTGGCTGCTCGCGAGTTCTGCATTCGTCCTCTTTCTCCATTCTTCACAGTCTGCTTTAGTTATATTTGTACGTTCCATTCACATCTGAAGGAAGGCAAGGGTTGGTCCTTGCCGTGGCCTGTCAATAGGCTCACAGAGAGCCAGTATTCATGCTGCTTCCTCTGCAGTCAAAAAGCACTCAATGCCGTCGCTCAAGAAATGCCTGACCTGCCTCTCAGATATTGCTTTGGAGAGAGGAGGTTATTGCAACCCCATTCTGTGGATTAAGTGGGTCCGGGTCTAAGTTACTAAAGCCTCCTCCTGGGGGTGTGACCCATGGGGCCACCCAATTTCTGCGAATAGCAGAGTTAAAACGCAGAGAAAGAGAGCAAAAAAGAGAGGACAAGTGGCAAAGCTTGAGCTGAAGAAAGAAATATATTGTAAGAAATTTCTTGCTTTTTATCCATGCAGAGTTACTCTACAATACAGAATTGGTGGCTGCAGACTAGTTACTATGGCAATAGGAGAACTTGCTCAAAAACAAAGTTTAGTACAGTGAAATACATGAACAGGGTTAATGTATTTTTATACCTTACAACAATTATACAAACACAAATGCACCAACCAAGAACTTAATACTGCTATGGTTCTCAAAATTGCATTAATGTTGAGTTGAGAAAAAAATGTTTTGATTTAATTGATGATTAATGTTTTTCAAGTCCAAGTACATTTGCGGCACACTCAGTACATCCAAAAATCATGCTGTCATCATGCTGTTCCAAACCCAAATGGCTTTATTTCTTCTGTGCAACACCAAATTGGTGCAAAATTGAAATAGAAGTTGCAGGCACTGGGCAAGCCAGCACTTTTTTTTATTTTTTATTATAAATTACTTGTGGTTACTTAAGCTGTGGAAGGTGATAGATTGAATGAATCAGTCACATGACTTGAGGCATCGTCACATCTCACCTCAAGTAAGCATATTTTTTTATGCACATTTTGGAATTTTTATGCACATCTTGGAGTTTCTATTCAGCATTCTATTTTATGCAACATTCCAAAATTTGCATAAAAAACACGGAGGGCACCCAGCTATTGAGAAAAGAGCAGCGTGAACATTCTGCCCGACATCTCATTTTCTGTTCCACAAAAGAAAGACTTGGTGAGAAAGTTTGCTCAGCAACAAATGTGTGACCATTTAAGAGAATTTTATAAAAGCTTTCCACACGTCTCTCAGTGGCAGCTAGCAGGATACAGTCGGACAGACACAAGACCCCTTTTCAGAGATAATGAACCAATGAGTGAAATGCTATCCTTCAACTAAATACAATTTACAGCAGATGGTTGAATTTAGAGTGAACCTCAGAGTAGAGCTTCAAAGGCTGCCAGTGAGTGTTCTTTATCCCCTCAGGCTTTGATTTTGAGTAGTTTTCTTTATACAGTGCATGATTACATGAGCCTTGATCACACTTTATAACGACAAGCAGTGAAATGGCGTCTATATTGCACTTTGCAGGGTGATTGAGAGAGTGAACTGACTCTGGGCCACAGAGTAGCACTTTTGAAGGTTTTATTGGCCCCAGCCTCTTCTCCATTTGCCATAATGGGGCATGCATTTGGCTTCCTTTTGTGAAGTTCATGTTCAATTCCACTCAATATGACTCAAGATCATTGATTCTCCCTGCCTGTATCCAGAAAGTGAGAAAAGCCTGTTACAGCTTGTTTGTCAGTTGGTTTTAACTCTACATTAACTTCAAAAGCAAAAATGATGTGCACAAGCTCCAAAAATGACATACAAATACTAAAACTGTAAAAAAGCACATAATTTGGCTAGTAAGGAAAGCCATACAATAGCTTTCATTTAGACTGAGCCATTCACACTTTTGCATATTCTAACTGGGCTCATCGACATCCGACACTCCAACCTGTGGATGTGTCTTCATACACAATTTTTTAATATACACATAACACTAATGAGAGGAAGATTATCAGTGAACAATGACTTGCATTTCAGGCTGTTCCTCAAACAATCCTATGGATTAAGAACATAACACAAATTACAATAGTCTACTTTTAGGTAAATAACTTTTCATATATTTATCAGAAAAAAGGTTAACCTAAAAATGTAATATCTATTTCTAATATCTATTTGGCACAAATATAATCAGGATGAAAGTAAACACATCAAAATGAAACAGATTTATCCTAAATACAAATAGAAAAACACACTAACTTAAATTGTCCTTAAAAGTTAAAGTAAAAAGCTTAAGAAACAAGCTCACTCAATTAAATTAAGAAATTCTGAAAAACCATCTCCATCAAGCAATTGTGTCATTTCTATAATTAAAGCATGTTTTGTTTCTCCCTTTTTTGTCTTTAGTCCTATATTTTTTGTTCTTTCAGAATGTGTCCCTGTTCATTTTTAATATTCAAATGTTACCTTCCATCTCATGAATTCCACAAAAGAAATAAAGTTGTAGCAAAGCACATCAAACAGAGCCCCAGCCTCTTCTCCATTTGCCATAATGGCTCATGGATTTGGCATCTTTTTGTGAAGTTCATGTTCCATTCTGCTAAAGCACTTTGATTCTTTCTGTCTGTTACCGGAAAGCTGGAAAAGCCTGTTTCAGCTGAGTAGCTTTGATTGTTTGTCAACTGATTCTGGGACTACAAAAAACTTCAGAAACAATAATGGCACAAGATGCGTCATGCTGCATTCACTCCGTTTGAGCCTTTCTCAGTTGCCTGTTGACAGGGAACGGGTGAAAATAATTAAACCGTGCTCACTGAATCTATCTAAAGTCATATTTTACAGTGAGAGGAGCTTTACAGCAAGTTTTTGTATGTAAACGCTGATCAAATACGTCGCTGTTCTTTTGCCCTGCCGGTTATTACATGACTGTAAGTCGGCTAAGAGCTGAGAGTTTTATCCAGGCTTCTGATGTCTTTCCTACGGCCCATCAATCACGCAGAACTAGATTAAAAATGGAAATGAACAGAGGAAGGCAGAAATATTCATCTCTTCTAAAATGGGCTAGCGGTGATTACATTAAAAAAGGTGTTAGTCCTGCTTTACCTTACCGTTGAGGAAAAAGACAGGAAAACTTAATCCACCTTTAGAACATTAACATTCAAATTACATGGACGCGAGCTTCCTGCTTAGCCCTGGGAATGCAGGAAGAAAAATTGGACTGTGGAGATTCATCAAGACTGTACATGACAAAACGAAGAAGTTTGCCCTGCGTTTTCAGACCGTATGAAAGCTCGCAAGATGCAGTACAACTTTATTTAAACGTGTTTTCTTTTATTTATATGCATGGAAAGGGAAGTTAATAAAAAGTTTCACTGAATGATTACATCTGCAATTTGCCACCGTAAAACTCCTTTTTAATTTGTATTTCTTTCTTTAGGATTCATGCCGCATGCTGTTTCTTCTGTCAGGCAGCCCCTATAATTATTATTTTCTTCTAGTTTTGGTATTGATAAAGTGATATACATATTTGGTGAGTGGGCGGAGGTTGTCACAAATTGTCATGTACAGTCATAAAATCTAAAACACTGAATGAAGTAATATATAGTGGCGTTCTTAAAAATGCCCCAAAAATGTCTTTAAAACAGCCTAAATGCACAGATGGTAGACCAATTAAAGTAAACAGAATAGATAAAACGAGATAAAGAAGTCACCATAGCTCTGTTCCAAAACCATGAGCTGCATATGCATCATAGGTGCGTTCCAGAAACAAAATGATTAAACCTAATTATAGTCATATTTTAAGAAAACATATTTTCATCATAAGAAGGTATTCTCAGATGCAACATAAACATACCTCCATGTACTTTTTGTTTAAAAATCCAAAAACATTCATACCTATATATAAAGTTCACATTAGTTTCCAGTTGAAACTAACACTTGCGGCAATAAAACACCAACAACCTCTATTTTCAACCTCTATTTTTCTCTATTATAAGACTTATTTTTGCACGGTTTCTTGCACAATGCTATATTTTATGATCTCAAAACACTTTTACCATAGTGCATCATCTTTAAACTAATACATTTTCACGTTTGCATCACATTATCTGCTCGTTATGTATGGCTTTTCTGATGTGGTAAACTTGCTTGGTAGCGCACCTGGTAAAATGGCATGCATGCTTCAGCAAATGCATTTTTTCCACATTTGCTTTGGTTAACTCTATCTGTAAGGTTTAGGGTAGGGTTTAGTGTAGTGGGTCCATTATTTTCAAATGAGAGTATTATCCTTTAGTGCCACTCACCCGACATTTCATTGCCGAATTACTGTGATATGTACAACAACCAACGTAACAACATGTTGCCACATTCACCTGTTTCAAAGAAAATTGAACACACCTTTAGCACTGCTCACTGGACATTGCACTTTGAAAATGCACTGAAAGTGCAAGAAGCAACATAATGTAATTTTGCAGAAATGTCGTAAAAAATCCTTCAAAGATGGTGTCTAAACAGAAAAAAAAACAATTATAAATATATTTATCCATTCAATACCAAAAAGGAATATTAAAAATATCATCTATAGGTCTATTCTGCATTTTAGAATATTATACTAATGTCAAACCCTATTGAGGAGTGCTTTAGAAACAGCAAAGCCAGTTTAGAAACAGAGCCAGTGTATACATTTTTATGCTACTGTTCAACTGTGTTTACTTACCAAAGACTGATTGTTTAATAAATTTGTCTCTGCTGTAAAATGAGTCATGTTTGTACATCTAAAAGGCCTCTGTAAGTGCCTGTGCATATGTACACTGGTATGTATTTGTGTGTGTGCAATAAAGTGTAATGGGACATTTGTATGTGTACCTGCGCTTCATCCACCGACAGTCCAATTTCATGGTGCGTCTTGCTTATTTTCACAAGATGTTGGCTGCTTATTGAACAATTCAAATTTGATTTGCGAGGAAAGGATGCTAAATACTGGCTACAGAGTTAAAGCGTCAGTGTACATAAGGAGCACACGAACAACTCAGCCGCAGCGCACAGAAACCTCGTTCTGATATAAATCAGGCGATTCATCCAGGGGGAAAATGATTTCTGGGTTTTGGCTTGTTTGCCTGAGGCTTGAGACAATACGCAGATGTAGATAACACGCAAGCCCAAAATCAAGGAGATATTACAATTTGTAAGAGTGTTTTGTTTTGTTCCTTTCTTATTTGTTGCGTAGTGTTTTTCTCTCAATATTATATGGCTGTGCTGTTTCATTGCAGTGCTGTTTCTGAAGGGAAATGGGATGAAACCATCAATCATTTTTTTTCTTTTGCAAATATCAAAGTACATATCTGTAAGCAATTGTTTACAGTGGCTAGTTTATGCCGGGCTTCACAGATCAATGCAGTGCTACTTTTTGTGGTCGTTTTGTAAACAATTTACTTTATTGTTTGTGGATATCAACTTTTCATTCACAATCGCTGGTTCTCTCTCTCTCTCTCTCTCTCTCTCTCTCTCTCTCTCTCTC
>NW_015540990.1:401763-403662 GCF_001515605.1 Sinocyclocheilus anshuiensis | reverse complement strand
CTCTCTCTCTCTCTCTCTCCATTTCTTACTCTATAAAAGTATGAGGGTGTAAATGTGTGTTTTATAGTGATGTAGTACAGCGTGCTGCTAGTAAAGGTCAAATAGAAAAAATTACGTTAGAAACGTACGTTAGAAAAAAGTACCAAAAACTACCTTGGTATTACTTGGTAAGTGTGAAAAAATCATAGCGCCATTTCTAGAAATAACCCTAGTAAAACTATGGTAAATGTCCAAAAGCACTACGGTAACACTATGGTATTTGAACATTTAATGCATTTTTTGGGACATTTACCAAGGCATTACAATTTTGGACATGGTACAATAGCATTTTTAGACATTCATCATAATATTAACTTTAATTTAATTTAATTTCAAATTTAATAAAAAAAAACAGCCTTTTAGTTAACAACAACATTGCTTTTGACATACAATGGTAATATCTTTTTTTAACATTCACCAAAATATTATCATGCTTTTTTAATAACTATGATATTCGAAGCATCATGGTAATAACCCCGTAATCTCTGAAAAGTAAATACCATAGTACATGAATGTGGTAGGCACATCATTCAGTACATAATATTCATCACAGTCCCACGGTATTTCCGTCTGATACCATGACTTTAACATGGTACTGCCACAGAATGTTTTTGTAAGGCTATACCCACATCCAGGGAACAACAACACACAAACACACACACACATCCCATCACACCATCCAAATATGCTGTTTTTCCTGAATTTCATGACAGCCTGCCTCATGTCAGCAGTGGAACAAATTGGAGCAATCAGCCGTTGTCGGCTGCGATGCGATGCTAGGCTTCGCAAATTAGCCTCCATTAGCATAATGACCCTGGCGGGAAAAGACAACGGCCCCCTCACGCCATCACTCCCAGCATTCTATGGGTTGATGTTTACACCGCCATGACACCAGCCCCTCATTAACACATTTGTCTTAGTTAGGCCAAAATTGGCAATGCTATCGTTGCTAGCAAATGTTTCAAATGGAAGCTCATTGGAGCGTAACCAATGTGATGTCAGTCATGATAACACAACGGAGGCATAGAGGAAAGAAAAAGAGGAAACAGACATTAGCACTCAGGTTTATGCCCCTCCAGGCGTTTGCGTTCGCGTGTATATCGTTTGTTTCCACATTTCATAATGAATGTATTGATGTAGCTCTTATCTGCTGTATTGGTATTGCTGTTACGCCACACATAGGTTAATTACGGCCTTTGTGTGAAATATACTCGCGTGTGAATGGATGTTTACATGCCTCTATTGGTCTTGGTTGACTTTTAAAGACCTTCTGGCATGTTTATAGCTTTGATGTGCTTTGATAGGGCCATCTATTGCTCCTTTGTCAGAATCTTTCATGTGATGTATGTGTGTGTCGGGCAGCTTTGGGCTATCGTAGATTATCGAGGCGCTTTCTTTAGATGCACATTGACTTGTCTTCGACCTCGTAACCTTGGGGAATCGATGTCCCCCAAGAGTGCACGTGAACTCTTTGACTCTCCATGACAGATCATGACACACACAATGCAGATAATTGGTTTTCAGAGGGTTTTATTGATGCTCGATTATGGTAGCATTACTCCCATCAGGTTTCCATTTCAAAATGCCATACTTTTCCAGACTCAAATTTACAAACCTCTTTCCAAATGATTTTTTTCAGACCATATTTAACATAAATGGTTCATAAAGCATTATTTTTGGTAACGGCTTATATGACGAGAAAAAACATAACATGCTTTATAACCTGCATATATTCTCCTGTCACATCACTACACACACACATACTGTATACTGTATCTATCTATCTATCTATCTATCTATCTATCTATCTATCTATCATCTATCTATCTATCTATCTATCTATCTATCTATCTATCTATC
>NW_015540990.1:375657-397582 GCF_001515605.1 Sinocyclocheilus anshuiensis | reverse complement strand
ATCTATCTATCTATCTATCTATCTATCTATCTATCTATCTATCATCTATCTATCTATCTATCTATCTATCTATCTATCTATCTATCATCTATCTATCTATCTATCTATCTATCTATCTATCTATCTATCTGTGTTTTGTTGTTTTTTTGTTTTTGTTTCTTCATGTTTATCCAGACCAGGAAATTACCCAAATCAAATTTCATACTTTTGCATATTTTTCCAAACCCTGTTGCTTGGTTTGATCGCATTTGCTGGTAATATCCTAATTTTGAAGTCACTTTGGACAAAAGCTAGAAAATAAATAAATGGAGTTAAATTTAACTGATAAAAAATGTTGCAGTGTTCAAATTATAATGAAATCTTAAGAGGAAATGTGAAAGAAAATTTATAGTTCACCCAGAAAAAAATAAAATAAATTCTGTCAAAAACAGTTTAAACTTTCTTCAAAAATTATTTTCAAATGCATACAGAGTTTGACATTAGGGCATGTAAATGATGACAGAAGTGTCATTTTTTTGGGTGAACTATCCCTTTAAGTGTGTCCCTTAATAAAACCATAAAAATAAAAATAAAAGGTTTTGATTGCTATAGTCCTTCAAAGATATGAAGAATGCACTGTTCTCATTGACTTCTTATGCTGGCACTAAGCAAAGTTGAATAAAGTTTCATGCCATCTGAAAAGTATTGGGCTTTTGAAGATATAGATGTGTGTGCACGATCACAGAGCCCTGCTTTTCTTTTTCTGTGAATGCTTCATTAATCTGTTGACATTGATGGAATCGTAAGAGCGAGGTCTAATTTACACTCCCGCTGGGGAGTTTTACACTGGACGAGAGAGTGTGGGAGAGAGAGAGTGATGAGCGTTTGCCACTGATCGCTCTTCTTCTGACTATTGTTTTCCCCATCTCTCTCTGCGGGGCAGAATCTCTGAGACCATGGGGGAAGTGAGCAAAGCCATTTTTATAGATATGTCATAACATTGTGTCATTACATGCAAGATCTAAAGTGTAGCACTGCTAAACTTAGTAAATGTATAGCACATTTGATTGTTATTTAACAAAATGATCATTTTGTATTACTTGATGAATTGTTAAGAGAACAGCTTTAATGTACCATTAAAATACACCATTAAGACACATACTCAAAATATTATTAACTCAAAGGCAATTAGAAAATTAGAAATGTGTTCAATTAAAGTTATATATATTACATAAAATATATGTGTGTGTACTGTATATATATATATATATATATATATATGTATATATAATCAGTACTTGTATTCAATTTAAATGTAAGTGTAATTTAATAATAATAATAATTATTATTATTATTAACTATTGATTTTATTTTCTTCTTCTTCTTCTTCTTCTTCTTATTATTAAATAAATATATATATTTTTTTTAAATAATTTAGGTGTAATAAATTTATCTAAATGTTTGGTTGGGAGTATATAGAAAAATACATACATAATGCATAATAATCAGGGTTGCAAAAGGACGTAAAACTCCCCAAAAATGTGAGAAACATTTCAGAATTTTTGGAAATTTTCCAGGTATTTTTTTTGGAAAATTTTAGAAAATGTTGGAAATTTCCGGAAACTTTCCGCCCCTTTTGCAACACTAATAATAATACACAATGTAATGCATTTAAACTTTAATTAATAATAATAATTGTAACCATTACTATAGCACTACCTATTCTGTAATTTAAATACTTATGATTTAGAGTATAGTGGATTGTAGTTTATGAAGTAGATTAGTTTTAAATGCATTCTAATTTTTAAGATGTAATCTTGAATAAGTGTAAAAACTGTAAATTATCCTCAAGAACATGCAAAGCTATATTCATCCGTTCAGTACCTTTCCCGTGCAATATATAGAGAGAGGCTACAAGTCAAGTGTTTCTAGCACTTCTAAAACAGCACTTGAGGATGACTTGCATTTGATTGGAACACGTTCCTGGAAATTAGCAGAGAAGCCGTAGAGCATTATGCTTCAATTGAGCATTGGCACTGAAAGGACACTTCTCACGGCGAGACTATCAGCGTGCTGAAGGGCCATTCAAATCATCAAACACCTTTTTGAGACATTTATGGGCTTACAGTATTGGCAGGGCCTGTCAAATCTCCTTAAACAGCAGTTTATAACTAAAGCTCTTTGTTCCCCGGTGTCTGTCTCGTCTCTGTGAAATCCCCTGGATGTTTTTTTTTTTGCCAGCGTACCATGGAGCTGACAACTCTTGTAGAGCAGCCAGATAAGAAGATAAAAAGCTTGTTTTTCAGTGGTTATAAATTGCTCTGGCTAGGGTCAGTGGCGCAGGGCTTAGAGATATATGACTTGATAGAAGCTTACTTTTATATCCATCACAGAAGCTGGAGTGTTATGTCAGAAGCGTTGAATTATAATGCAATGATAGACGCTGAATTCATCGGGAGCCGTATGGAGCTTTAAGGGCCCGTATCTCAATGCGAACATGGCAAGCTGAAAGAGCGTGTGAAGGTTTGTCACCCGTCTGAAGCTACTGTAGTGACACGCTCACTTGAAAAAGGAGTATCGTTTATGCATCCTAATGGTTTCTTTTATCTTTCTCTTTTCTTTTGACTTCGGTATGAACCGACCTTGGAGGAGGAAACATAAAGAGTGACGGAACATTAACCAGTGCTGTGCCTGTCTTAAAATATGGCAGGATATGCTTGCAGTGAGAGCTGGCATGTATGCCTAGAACAGAATAGAATAGAATAGAATAGAATAGAATAGAATAGAATAGAATAACTAGGTGTTTTTGGAGCACATCCTGACCTCTTATTTTCCACATAATAAAACTAAATGAGGACTAGGTCTGCCAATCTCTCAATTTTGCAAAAATAATGTGAACTTTATAAAGTAATTGACAGAATCGCACAAAATGCATATTCTGTATTTAAATTGACAACATATATTTAATAGTTATTAATGTGTGACATTGAACTTGCATAATTCTCAGAAAGGCTCTTAAAGGGTTAGTTCACCCAAAAATGAAAATTCTGTCATTAATTACTCACCCTCATATCGTTTCAACCCCATAAAAAAAACGTAATTTTCATCTTCGGAGCACAAATTAAGATATCTTTTGAAGAAATCCGAGAGCACTCTGACCCATCATAGACAGCAAAGGTACTACCACAAGGCCCAGAAACGAAGTAAGGACATTGTTAAAATAGTCCATGTGACATCAGTGTTTCAACCATAATTTTACGATGCTACGAGAATACTTTTTGTGCGCAAAGAAAACTAAAATAACGATTATTCAACAATTCTTCTCCTTCAGGTCAGCATCCTCAGCCATTATCGAGAGTACCATGATGCATGCGTGTGAAGCTGCTGACATCGAACATGCATGTGCTGCACCTTGTTTACGAGCAGAGGAAAGCGTGCGCATGCGTCCTGATACTCTCATTAATGGTGGAGGACAGTGACTTGGGGGAGAAGAGATTGTTGAATAAAGTCGTTATATTTGTTTTCTTTGCGCACAAAAACTGTTCGTGTAGCTTCATAAAATTACGTTATTGTAATTGTCCAACATGCTCTACCCTGTAAGGCCTCTAATTCACTGGCCTGTGTTGATGAGCTTTTCAAAGCTCACTTTGTCTTAAGAACTTCATACTGTCAGGAATTGACCATTGTGTATAGCTTTCTGTAAAACACTGCCTATGATATAGATGCTGAAACCATCAAGTGATCATAATCACAAGTGAATTAAATGTAATACTGTTTAAATAATAAAATTGAGATATGAGTATACAGTTTGTTGTTGACTTTATTTTCAGATTGAAAAATAAGTTTTTCATTTATATTTTAGGGCTTTTGAGGATAAAACATGAAGGGTGTAATTTAGAAGATTAACTCTGGATAGAGTTAGTTATTCATTAAAGTTCACTCATAATTGATGATAAACAACTCTGGAGGGGAGGTAAATTGTGGTAGAGTAAATTTGACTTTCCTCTGAACAGAGTTAAAAAGTCGCAGAGTCCATTTCTTTTACCTCTGAACTGAGTAAAATAGTACAAGAGTTAATTTAAAAAAACACTAAATACAGTCAAATATAACAGGAAAGAGTAAAATATTAACTTTTACTCTTTTCAGAGAGGGACCAAATGTTATCTGGCATAGAGTAACATGCAGGGAGTGAGAGGGAGAGAGAGAGAGAGAGAGAGAGAGAGAGAGAGAGAGAGAATTTATATAATATTTAATTATTGTATATTTATTATATACTAATTTCTGAAGCCTTTGCCCAGCAAAGTCATCATATTGTTACAACATCTATGGCGTACACTTGTGTCTGAAAGGTGTCTTAAAGTTATCTTTAATAGAGGTAATCCAGTGGGTGTATGTGAACCAAGATCAGTGTAGCAAAGCTGACTTTGTGACTTCTGACCTGTCCATTACTCCGGCCGCAGCTTGTGTCGGCACACAACAGGGCTTCTCAGGCCTTAATGCTGTCACTGGTGCTGCCTTTCATCTCAGCTCTTCTGCAGACAGGTGCTCTGAAGACGGACTCTGAGGCTCAGAGGCTGAACGGACAATCTCTGAAGTGTCTCTTCAGGTCTCTTCCCACTGCTCCATGAGAGATCTGGACAGGAAGTGCACTGGAGAGAAGACCATCTCATGAGGCCGGGTTACCAAACATGCTATCATATGCTACATTTTAATTGGTGCTATTAAATTGAATAGTGATGCAAAACTATTTATAATAGTTATAACTATTTATACCATAATAAAGATATTACTACTAATATATAATATATATATATATAATAATTAAAATAAAAGCTTTATTTTTATTTAAAGTATTAAATAATTGTATATTATAAATATAAATATTTTACATATACACATATATTATAAATATAAAAAAAATAAGTGCATTACTCCAAAGCAAAAAAAAAAAAAGATGTCTTCATCTTATTTTCCTTTCCCAACACCTTTAAGACCACAAATCTAAGTAATTCCTGACACATAAAATCAACTTTCTTCCAATATTTTTCTAGTTGAATATCCTGTAGAGTTTATTAACAGACTAATTGTTTATTTGAATATATGACTATAACAATGATTGTTCATAAGGATCCAAGCAGCTAGTGGTCATTTTACTCAAACAGTACTCATAATCTTAACAATTTGGTTGAATACCACTAAATAACTGACAAAATTAATAATTAGGAAATACATATACTGCAAGATAATGACATTAAGTTACTCTGAAATATCATGGTATGTGGACAATCGTAGCAATTAAACTGAACATTAACATTTCAGTTCCTTGTTAACTAAATTTCTCAATTGTACAACTCAGACATAAGCTACTAATTAAAATATGTATCTACAGTATGAGTTTTATCTCAATGCAGAAGCATTATGTTTATTCAAGCAGGATATAAGGTAATGACTATTTCTTTGTGCTTGCATGCACTCTCAGTACAACCTGTTTTGTGACCTTCTATAATTTTGCATCTAGATAGCATGCATTGTTTACATGCATTTGCATCAACACTTACGTTTTCAGCAAATGTTTTAAGTTGCTTCCATTTAAGCACAGTTATTTATGTAAGAGCAGTTACCTGAAGTATGGAGACAAGCCAAGTGCTAAGACGACATCTTGAGAGTCCAAAATAACACTAGAATGCAAATACAAGAACACTACAACACCAGTATCACATCTGTACCAGTGTCATGCTAGATACCAATCAAGCATGGAGGAAACTAAGAGCCATTGTGTTTAGAGTTAGTGTTAGGTAACTAAAGAAGACTTATTACCAATGCAGCACACACAGAGATGAACCGTAGAAAATAAGTTTGACCCCCAAGCTGTAAAAACACACAAAAACTGTCTTTGCAGTAATGCACTTACAGTATAGGGCATTGCACTAGAATAAATGTTAAAACACACACAGTTTCAAACAAATAGCCACAAATAGCAATATTTAACACATGATCACATGGTTCATCTGGTAATTTAAAACCTTTGAATTTATTGGAGAAGACTGCAGATATGTTATGTAAAACTATTCACTAAATCCCACTTATTTCTTTCAATGTAGTGCTTATGCTCATCTGCTACAAAATAATAAATTCCATCAGCAATGCTGTATTTGCACATATTTTCCTGACGACTTTAGATGTTTTGACAGGCTGAAAGAATGGATTTCTTCGCTTGCTCTTTTGCTGTGGTGACACACAGGTGACACTGAAAGGAGAAAGCTTAATTGTTATGATAAAACTGTTCTTATGTGTCTGTTTGAGAATTGTTTTCTCATATTTCCTCTATTCGATCACTAGTGTCAGTGTGGATGGTTGTAACGCAGTAAAGGAGCTTTGTTCCTGCCTTAATTCACAGTATCAAATCTAGCGTGCGTCATCAAGATTACACAATGACAGGACTAAATGTCACTGGTGGCCCTGAGATTCCAGCAAGCTCAATTAAACACAGCAAAAGCACAGTCTCGTCTTCCTTGTGAGCAATGTTAAAGTTTTTTTTTTAATTAATTTTAATAATGGAAACATTTTAACAAAATAAGAGAGCTCATGAAAATTGCATGTTATTTTTTCTTTAGTACTGTCCTGAATAAGCTATTTCACATAACAGGTGTTTATATATACTCCACAAGAAAAAAATAATGACTGAATTTATAAAAATGACCTTTTGTGATAGTTGTTCATGAGTCCTGCATTGGTCCTGAGCAGTTCAACTGCCTGCTGTTCTTCAGAAAAATCCCCCAGATGCTGCACATTCTTTGGTTTTCCAGCATCTTCTGCGTATTTGAACCTTTTCCAAAAGTGACTGTATGATTTTCAGATCCATCTTTTCACACTGAGGACAACTGAGGGTTCAAATATGCAGAAGATGCTGGAAAACCAAAGAATGTGCAGGAGCTGGGGGATTTTTCTGAAGAACAGCAGGCAGTTGAACTGCTCAGGACCTCCGCAGGACTCATGAACAACTATCACAAAACAGAAAAACAGTCGTGGATCATCCAGGAATCTACGGATTTTTCTTGTGGAGTATATATAAACATCTGTTTTGTGAAATAGCTTATTCAGGACAGTACTAAATAAAAAATAACATGCAATTTTCATGAGCTCTCTTATTTTGTTAAAATTATTAACATATTTGCATATTCTGCAAGGGGTATGTAAACTTATGAGCACAACAGACTTATGAGCATATGTAAACTTATGTGCACAACTGTGTGTGTGTGTGTGTATATATATATATATATATATATATATGACATGTTCTTGACCTGTTCACATTATGCAATTATGTTGATGAACAGTTTAATTGACTCTTCTCTCAGTGATAGTCTGGCTTATGCTGGGACATTTCTACACCTGTGTATTTACCCTAGAATGAAGGTGTAAGATGTGAAGATATCTGCGTGAGTGTGTTTATACATGTGAGCCAGTGCTTACCGATTACTAAAGCACAGTATTTGCTAAAAAGATTACCTGTCTCATTCAGGTCTGTGACATGCAGCACAAATGATCCAATTATGCTTATTGTACATATGTAAATATTGCCCCGGTTCACACACCCATCTTCGGTGTGTGTCATAAACCAAAGCAACCTCGTGAAATTCGGAAACACTGTATCTACGTCTTTCTGTTTATTCTGTACTCCACCAATCACCTGCCTTCTTCAGACAGGCCTGTGGAACACCTGACATGTTTGACAGGCGTGTTTTGACTAACTGCATATGGCAGTCTTGATAAATAACACGCTAAGGAGGAAGCTTATCAACCAAATAAACTCAGCTCTACAGATAAGGAAGAATATGCAAATCCAGTCTGACAGTTTCCAGCACAGTCTGCAAAGTGCTGAATAAACATGCCAGATATATAAAGCTCCTTCCTTCTGTTTGTCTCACATGATAATTCTGTTTATGTTACTATTTGAGGACCAAGTGTCCTTATTTTTCACAAACCACAGGTTTATTTTTATTTTAATTTTTTGATTTTTCTGATAGCGACTTGGTGAAATCTCAAACCATCATTTAACATCATAAACTAGATTTTTACAATTTCTGAAGAAAATGAGTAGTGTTTCCACTTTCGACACTTTTTTTGGTGTGCAGATTTCTTTTTGATGTTGTTGTTTTTTCATATATACTGTAAATTGGAGCAGAACCATTTAATATTTTTCACAAGCAAAACTTGCCATAGTGTTGCTATGTGATTGCTGGGGTCTTTAAAAATTATTTTCGAAGAGTATGTTTTACAAGAAAATATTTATATTATATTTTTTATTATACTCATATTTTTTACTTCAAAATTTCACATTTAATTAAATGTATTACTTGCCATTTATTTGTAATTATTTGTGAAATTTACTAGCTATTTTTTTTGTTGTTTTAAAACATTTTTTTCTTATTTCTATTTTTAAGTATTTATTTATTTATTTTTCATTTTTATTATCATTATTATTATTATTATTATTATCATCACCGGTAGTGGTTTTTTGGGCATTCTGGGTGGATGATTACTGGTTCCAATAATAATAAAAAAATAACCCAAACCTCTAAATATCTCCAGATATGGCAAGCAATTTTAGTCTGTTTTTAGCTTTGCGGCAAAAATTGTAGGTCTGGTCATTTGGAAAAACAAACTGCACAGTGCACACTTCTCCTCAACAAGCCGCATGATTTAAAGAATCGATCATGTCCGTAGCACAAATGGTGCACTAAAGTTTTGCTAGGACCCATTTCTCAATAATTGGGTCACTTTTTCAAAACTCTTCAGCAGTTCTCCTAACCAAATTTCATATTGGCACAGCAGTTAATTTCACATTCAAAATTCTCTAAAATTCTAAATCTACCAAAACTATTCATACATGTCTCAAATCAAGTCATTCTCCCATAACACTAGCAAAGCTTGTCAACCAACAAACACACTTTGTCACTTATAAAACAATTTTATAAAACATTATTCCTAAGGTGTCCCATTTTGTATACACAACTGTGGAGTTGTTCAGCTACATCTACTTTTTTGACAGTTCTTCATTTTTTAGATCTGGAATATATCTCAGTATGTTATTACTGTAGAAATGTAACAAATTGCTGTCTTATTCAGTTTTGTATTATGTTAGGTTGTGAAATTAATTTTAATAGTTTTGGTAAACATGCAAATTGGCATGTAGGTACACAGAGTGTTGGTGGTGGTTGTGTCTGAGTGAGAAAACAATTCATGTAATGTGAAAGATGTAGTCATTGAATGCATTTGTGCCAAAACAATGAGAAATTATCCACAGTTTAGCACACAGTTGTGCTCACTGTGTGAAGTTTTGAAAAAGAGAAATGGGTCCTAGTGATTGTAAAAAAAATATATATATATATTACCAACTACTGTACATAAAAGAGGACACCTTAGGAATCATTTTGTACTGTAATGCAAATATGGGCCTCGCAACATATACTGTCATTTCTAAACAGTAGAGTGTCATTCTTACTTTGTAAAGACATTTTACAAAAGAAAACACTGTGTAATGCTACCTGCAGTTAGTTCTTTTTAAGTCATTGTTTTGAGTGACAAAGTGTGTTTGTTGAGTGACAACCTTTGCTAGCGTTATGGAAGAATTAATTGATTTGAGATATGTTTTGGTAGTTGTAGTGCATTTTAGATGTGAAATTAACAGCTGTGCCAAGCTGAAAGTTGGTCAGGAAAACGGTTTTGCAAAAGTGACTTGCATGTGATTGTAAAAAACTGTAATATTTAGAGTTAGAGGTAAGTTCAAATCACTAACTCAGGGTATGAGCGATAGTAATAGTTATTCTACACTCTTAAAAATAAAGGTTCCAAAAGGGTGTTTTTGCAGTGATGCCATAGAAGAACCATTTTTGGTTCCACAAAAGAACCATTCAGGGAACAGTTCCTAAAAGAACCATTTTGAAGAACATTTAAAAAAATCTAAAGAAACTTTTTCAACTATAAAGAAACTTTTCTGCATTTGAAAGGTTCCATGGCTGTTCAAGGTTCTTTATAGAACCGTTGATGCCAATAAAGATCCTTTATTTTTAAGAGTGTAGGCTTAACAAGGCCACATAAAAAGCATCAGGTGAGATTCACCCACATTCACTAGCACAACGCAAAAAGTGGCCTTGGACAGTTAGATTGGGGCAGCCATAATATCATGTAACACACATTTACATTTGTGTCAAACACAGAGGTGTGCGGTTTGCCTTTTGCTTGGCAGTGTGTTTTTGTTCTTCTCATTACCCCGAGGGGGACAGTTGGCAGGCGGAGTAGAGGACAGGACGAAGTGTTGGGCCGGTAGCCAACGCCACGAATGCCGGCGAGTATGACTGACAATTAAAAAAACACGACTAGACAGGGCAGGCAGCTGTGACTTTAGTGTCGGGAGTGTGTGAGGATTTATAGTAAAGCAAGAGCTCAAGTCAAAGAAGGAAAACAAAAGAAACAACAATGAAGCTGATGAATGAATGTGCTTTTTCCATTCTATTACTCAAACATTCAATAAAGTGTCTCAAAATTAAAATTCATCTTTATTTATAATACGCATTCAACCAATACAACATATTATAAAGCCAATAGAGATAGGAAATGAGTGTACTGTATATTCAGTCTGTTTTTTTTTTAAATTTTATTTCTTAAACCATGAAAGTCTGAAAAAATCTAATCCTTCCAGAACTAATATGTTGCATGCAATGAAATATGCAAAAGCACATTTCAGAAATATTCACTGAAGGAGTGATTACATGGTATTCAATGATTATAGGGAATATTCAATGTTCAATATATTCAAATATTCAAACCTTACTTGTATATATCACATGTGGCTACATTTTATTAAGCGGGAAAAAAACGGTCCTTGGATGAATGATTGAAGAGGAGCACGCATCTGAGTGAACTTAAAATTTTAGAGTAAATCACAGGTTTACTCTGGAGGACTGCGATGGAAGATGGAGGCTAAAGCCCCCTTAAATAGGATCTAGAATCATCTGTGATTCAATGTGAATGTTCAGTTTGGAAATAGTATATACTGTAAACAACACTAAACAGACTTGGAGCAGAAGACAAGATATTGTACTGTTAGTGAATGAAATGTAACATCAAACCATAAAGATTTCCATTTAATTGACTATATGCTTAATAGTGGTTCTTGTGTATATCCATTTGCGGCTTCTTTGTGAAAATAAGCCTGTAAACAAACCTCGTTGTGGTGTATAAGCTCTTAGAAAGTACATGCAGTCCAGCCTCTGGTGTACACTGGATGCCCTCACTGGAGCACGATAGGTCAGTCACACTTGGTAACTTAAGGTCACTTAACACTATATTCAACGAGCATAATTACCAGCACTGCATCACAATTCCGACAAAGATCGTACAATTTTGACTTTTCATGTGATAATTATGAGTCAAGTTAGAATTGTATTTTTCTATCTTATAATTTTTGTCATAATTTGTCATAATTTGAAAATATGGTTAAAGATGAGTCAGGTTTGTGATCATTCAATATTCTTGTGTTTTGAAATGGTTATGTAACTTCAGGGGTCTTAATTTTGTATAATTTGTATTATCGGGTGATGTTTTGTATTTATTGGGGGATATTTTGAAAGTAGCTTGGATTGTAGTTTCTATTTGGGGGATTATATTTCTTTTTTTGGGGGATAATATTATATTATCAATATTATATTGATAATATAATATTGATAATATTATATTATCAATATAATAATATATTGATGCTATTGTTATGTAATGTGTTTTGGTACTCTCTTGCCCAGGGACAGCAGATGAAATTTAGCTCTGTAGATGTCCATGGTCTCTGTTAAATAAATAAATTAATAAAAATGTAGACTTTCATAATTATGACTTACCTCATCATTTTGACTTTTTTTGTCAATTTCTAGTGTCATAATGTTGACTTTTCATATCATAATTGTATTTTATGTCATAATTACGACTTTTTGTGTCAAAATTATGACTTTTTAATTTAACAATTATGGTAGGGTCTGTCATAATATAATTTACCAACGCATTATTTTTTTTCTTATGTGGCGTAAATGGACTTCTACAGGATCACACCTGTGTAGAGAACATTCAAACTTCTCATTGCTCATTGTTCACTGTATTTCCTCACATTCTTTCATGAATGTCTATCTCTCTTGCTATATATCCATAATGTCTGTCCCTCTTTCAGTCTCTACACACATAAGCATTCTCACTTTCAGATATGATAATATTCATTCTATGCAATGGTAGAAATGCGTCTCAGCTGATTCTGCTACACCACTTACACTGCAGTATATCATTGGTGTGATTTTAAAAACCAGACACCAAGCAAAACACTGCAGCCTACGGCTTAAACTAGGTTCCACACGAGCACCTCCAATATAGACAGTTTCTCTGATTATCCTAGAAGCGAAAATAACTATACTGTGATATACCACCACTGTGAAATAAAATGACTAATATCGTGATATAAGTTTTTGGTCATACCCACTCGTACTACATTCTGCAGGCCAGACTTTCATTTTTAGGGTGTATATATGCGCCTGTGTAAGTATCTGCCCATATATTAGCACAACTCTTCTCATATTGTGGCTGTCTCTCTCCTTCTTTCTCTTTCTCGCCCATCTCTCGTTCATCGTTCTGCTCTACTTCCTTCAGCTCGGTTTGTAATGGAGATTGATTCCAGGTTTACGCCTTGCCGCTGCGGAGAGCATAACACTATACCTGATGTTTTTCCTCTTCTCCTCTAAAGATTGCAATTGATTTAAGTGTGATGGGTAATATTGTTCAACGTTGTGAAGGGAATACAATGACAGCGGTGATAAAGCATTCTGGACATTTGCTTGACACCCAGGTTATCACGACTTAAACACAATGAGGTGCAATGGAGAACGGTCAGGTTTTGAAAGTGATAAAGAGAGATGAGCCATTGGGAGATATAAAATTAGAGCGATAAGGAGAGAAATACTGAGCTGTCCAACCTTTGTATCACTTGCTGTCCTTGCTGCACACCTGTAGCCATGTGTTCTCTGGGCCTAAGCTGCAAACAGATGGCGGCGTGTTGTCCTTCACCTTCGTTCTGCGTGGAAAAAAGAGAAAACAACAGTTGGCATTTTCCAGACACAGCGCAGCTCCTCGCTGATTTGTCACCTGTCTGTATAATAAACTTATATTTGGTGAATGTGACCTGTCATGCACACAACAAACTCAACGCCAATGATTAACTCTGATTCTTTTTATCCTCTATGGGTTTATGGCTGTTTACATAAGACTCGTGGAAAGGCAGACGCCATAAAAGTTACACCTGCTCTCCTCCTCCATATGTTTATCAGAAAAAGCCTAAATCCAGGTTTAATTATGTTTGCATCAATCAAAACATTTGTGAAGGTAAGATATGGTACATTGCCTACTTAGGTCACAAGGCCGGTCATTGGCATAACACGGGTTACAAGGAAAGAAACTACTGTAATAGAGCTACAGTAATACACAAGAAATTCAAAATTAAAATACAAACATGCGATGGTGACAGAAAAGTACATACTTTTGAGTATACAGTAAGATAGTTTGGCATAGTGGTGTATTTCCACATCATAAAACATGCTCTTGCATTTTATTTAGATCTGCTCATGTAAAAAAAAATTTTAGCATTACATCCAGTCACACATGTATCTGCTGAGCTTATGAATGCAATGGCTAATCAGGGGCCTATATATTAGTCGCTGTTGAAGAAATCCGCTCAAAATACTGGAGTTTATTAAGCATGCACTCTGATTGAGTTCTGCACTCTCACAAATGTTCTCCTCATAAACAACAAAGTGTAGATACACTGCAAAAAGAGATTCATTATGCAGTGTAGTCAGCTTCATTGATTATAATGAGAGTTTTTGCGAGATTATAGATGTTGGTGAACTCGCAATGAACTGAAGTCATTGATTGCTTCATTAAATGTAAGTATTTTACATAAAAATACAACATTTATAAGATAAATATAAATACAGAGTTCTGGCGTGAAACTCCAGATGGCGCAGTCCGATAGGTCTAACTCAATCTGACCTAATGACATCATTATCACATGGCACAGCTGATTGGTTCTCTCCTGTATCGGTAGCCAATGAGCTCGCTGCTCAACATTCAAATATATGACTAGTGCTTGCCGTAGCAGTTGCAGCTTGCTTCAGAAGCCCTCCACCTTCCCCAGCTCCACCTGTATAGATCTGCTACGAGGTGATTCATGTACGCTATATGGGGGTTATTTCATGTATGTTATATTTGCAGCAGCAATATTTCTTACATGCTCACAGCAGCATGTTGTGGATGTATTGGCAGTAGCAAATCTCGGTACTTGCTCTGCCGCAGCAGCAGCAGCAGCAGCGTAGCAGATCTATTCCGCCAAGACCCAATACATTAACATTGTCATGTACATTACCATGCCAATCCCTTCCGAGAGTTGTCATGACAGAACTACATTTAAAGCTACATTTAATAAGGTAATTGTAAAAAATGCCTCTGGAAATCAATTCCAAGGGGTAAATATTGGTCGTTAATGGAAAAGTGAATTTCTGACCCTGATATACTGCAAAAGACAACAAACAAACAAACAAAACAGGACATGACCACATGGGAAGTGAAAGTGCTGCATGGTCTGACACAATGACAGCCAATCAAACTATATTTGATATTTGAATTTAATATACAGATATGCGGAGTGGGATTTTGGGCCAATGAGAGTTCACTATTGCTGGATCACCCAGTGCAACCTGGTTAGGGCACAATATAGTACCAAATATTAATATCAAGGACAAATGCAAATAATAATTCGGACAGAGTCATTTGATTATACTTTTCATAAATCTGTGGAGCTCTTCGAGCAATATACAATAAGTCAGGGCTTGTAACTGATCTCACACACAGTTGTTTCTATATCGCAGTAGGGACTTTCGACAGCCATTATTGGGCGGTAACCAAACTCCACCCTCACCCCTTTTTTTGCCTTTACGATTATTAAGCCATAGGGAGAGCCTCGCAATGTATGTGATTTCAGGTTTCCTTGGCACACATGTGCTGCTGCCACTTTAAAAAACACCACGTCAAAACTATGAGCAGCTGCTTTGTATATTAATATCTTTCATTCTGTAGCTCACCCCCACAGAGGACTCTCACATTTCTACATCAACACTGTGGTTTCACTCACTCTCATCGTCGTTTACTTTACCTCTCGTTAGCAGAAACCCGATCCGGCGGTACAGCACTTTACGCCATCTAGAGAGGAAACGGGAGTTTATATACCTCCAGCAGAAGACATTTTAGAGCACCGACCCTAAATCTCTACAATAACACTGTAGCCATGTAACTGTCAAAATAGCCATCAGAGAGCTTGTACCACCTCAGCGGGGATAATTGCACGTGCGTGTGTGAGAGAGGATCATTATGTACATTTAGAGCGTGTTGAGGGAGTCTGTCCTGCGTATCTTTAATCTTTTCTTCCCTCACCCCTCGGTTAAGTTCCCATTTTCTCAAATTTACATCTAAGCAGCACTTATTCTCTTGTTAGTGTTTTTTCCCCGGTTTCTGACAAGCTAAACAAACAGAATAAAACATGCGGCTATATCATTGCCTTTCTTCTCTGTCCTACAAATTATTTGCAATTCTGCGGCACAAGTTTCACCATACTCCGGAAAAAAGCTTTAAGTGGATAGTCCAAACTTTTAACACGCTCCAGTGTGGAAAAGCTTAATGTAATATTACGGGTGCAATGACTGACCCGTGACCCTCTTAGATTTAAGCTGCGCTTTAAAAGGGTTACTCCGCTGGACTGGTGCTCGCGCAGGGCCGTTGGCGTCTCGTCGCTTCAGGAACTGGCTCTTTCTCTCTTATATCATCACATCCCGAAGAACTGCAAAATTTAATCAAAAGATTTACAAAGGAAGTTTAAGTGAGTCTGTCAGAGACGGCGAGAGAGAGACGACAGCAAATAGGATCAGGTCATGTCAGAAGCTCTTTTCTCAAAAGGCTAAGAAGTGCCCCATTTATTATTCAGCCTTGTCCTTCATGTTTAATTGTGACCTAAGAAGAATGAAATCGAAAGTTGGCTGCTGTGTTTTGGTTACCATTGACTTCCATTGTATGGACAAAAAAACACTCAAAATATCTCCTTTCATTTTCCACAGAAGAAAGAAAGTTGACAACATGAGGTAATGACAATTTTGGGTGAACTATATCTTTAAAAACTCTTACACTAGACGTTATCTAGCACTGTGATGTCAAAGGCAGCATATGATTTGTATTTTATTTATAGTATTTAAGAAAAAAATCAGGAACTCGTGAAACATCTGCTATAATATGATGTAATATTAGCAATATTTACATGAAAGACTTATTTGTGAGAATACAAAACTCATTTTGAATGGCTGTTTAGAACAGAATAGAGTGCAACATTTGGGTTTTGGGAGTAAAAACTCCCAGTTTATTAATTTTCTCCATTTGGAAATAGACTGTTAACAATAAATTAAAAACCATTAAAGACAGACCTATTAGTTCTGAGGTTGTTAATTGATGACGTGCTTTTTTTCTGTTTGCATTATTTGTTAAAATAATCATGTTTGACAGCTGAATTATCTGCGAAAAACTACATTATAAAATTCACATTACAAAATCAGGGAGTCGTAGCGAGCAAATAGCGGCAAAAAAGCTGATATACACTATCAAGATGCATATTTTGCAGTGAAATATTTTTTTTCTATAGAGATGATTTTTTTTTCTATAGAGATGATGCAATTTTGTACTGAATAGTTTTATATTTCTCCACAGTTTTCAATTTAAATATGTCCTTCACAATGCTTCATGGGAATTGTAGTTCTTTTTTTTTAATGTTGTGATTAATCTCATAGCAGGTTGGCTTGGTTCATGGCTTATAACACATTAACAAATGGGAAAAATGAATGGAAAAATATTTCCTGATCTAATACTGCTGAAAAAGTGGGTGGGCACTAAGGCACTCTATAATGCTGTTACGGCAAACTGCTCACTTTATCTTGATGACGGGCAACTTTTTCAGCACCCTTTGATCAAAAATTATGTTTTGATAACATTTTTAGGAAGATTCAGTAGGGCCAATGAGGTTTTTTGAAAGAAATTAATACTTTTATTCAGTAAAGATGCGTTAAATTAATCAAAAATGACAGTAAATACTTTTACATTGTTACAAGTAGGCCTATTTGTTTAAAATAAAAGTTCATTAAAGTTTTTTTATAAACTTTCTGTTCATCAAATAATGTATTAAGTTGAAAACAAATGTGCTGCTTAATATTAAATGTTTCATGAGCAGCAAATCAGCCAATTAAGCATATTAGAATGATTTCTGAAGGATCATGTGACACTGAAGACTGGAGTAATGATGCTGAAAATTCAGTTTTGCACCACGGGAATAAAATACATTTTACAATATACTATATTAATACAGAAAACTGTAATAATACTACCCTATATCTTTAGAATAACATGCAGTGATTGTTCACAATAAGAAAGTGAACAGAATCGAGTTTGATTTTGGATTAAATCTTAAAAGCTTCTTCTCATCTACCCTCATTTTTTTCTCTTCAGAATTTCTCTCCTAATCTCGGTCTCAGGTAATAGCTTCCTCATTCCCCTCCTCTCCTTCTTCCCCTGTCAGTTTCTTCATCATCTCAGTCTTGTTATCAATCTCGCGCCCTTGCTCGGCATCCACACTCCCCTCATCATCTCAGAGAACACAGCAGACATCTTTTTTTGGGCTGTGGCAAAACAAATGACCCGAGAATGTTTGACCTTTAGCAGTGCACATCCTGAACATGATATGTGAGTGTCAGAGAGAGAGAGAGGCAAGAAACAGAGAGACTGCGAGTGAAACGAGGGAGGTGTTGGAGGAAGAAATTGAGAAAGAGATACAGGGGAGAGAAAGAGAGAAAGTCAAGGGGAGGAAATAAGCAGAGATGGAGAAACAGAGTGAGTAAGAGAGAGAGATAGAGAGAGAGGATATCTCAAGTCCTTGTTTGTCCGGTGTGCCAAGGATATCTGTATTGATCCAGCAGGGTGTCAATCACAGCACTCAATAGACTATTTATGTACGGAAACCTTTACCTTTGAAATAACAGCGGAGCGAAGACGATGAGGGTGAACAGATAACCCTGCTGCATAAAATAACATCTTTAAAAGTTAGCACATGACCTCAGCAGCCTTTCTTACTGCCCCCCAGAGCACATGATACTGTCCAGACCTTCAAACACTTGCCCCACATCACAAACAGGCCCTGCAACATCAAACACATCACTATAACGCTTCCGTGTTGGGGGGGCAACAAAACTTTACTTTTGTTAAAAGTTTACTTTGTTAAAAGTACTGTCTGGGCTTGATTTATAAATAAATTACTCATAAAAAGAGAAAAAGAAAAGAAGTATCTTATGCTCACCAACGCTGTGTTTATTTAATGAAATACAGTAAAAAAAAAAAAAACAGTAATAAAATATTACAATTTAAAAGAACTGTTTTCTATTTTAATATATTTTAAAATGTAATTTATTCCTGCTATGGCAAAGCTGAATTTTCAGGAGCCTTTACTCCAGTCCAATTAAATTTGATGGTTATCTACTTTATGGAAGCCCATTCCTGCCATGGGATCAAATAAATAAATAAATTAATGAATAAATAAAACAAAAAAAAAAAGGTAATTGCGACTTTTTATCTCACAATTCTGACTTTTTTCTCGCAATTGTGAGTTTGTTTCACAATTTTCACTTCTTTTTTGAAAGAAATTAATAATTTTATTCAGTAAGGATGCGTTAAATTAATCAAAAATACTTTTACATTGTTACAAGTAGGCCTATTTCACAATTTTCACTTCTTTTCACGTCAAATTCGGAGGAAAAACAGCTTACGATTCTGACATTTTCATACAATTGCAAGCTTATATCTCACATTTCGGACTATTTTTCAGAACTGTAACACGCAATTTCGAGTTTATATCTGGCAATTCTGACTTTATAACTTTTTATCAGACAATTCTGACTTTTCTTTCTCAAAATTGTGTGATAAAAAGTTTAATCTTTTTTTAATTTTATTTTTTTATTCAGTGGCAGAAACAAGCTTCCATACTTCTATATAATTCACCCAAAAACTTGCCCTCATGTTGTTTCAAACCCGTATGTCTTTCCTTTTTTAATTTTTTTTCTGTGGAATTTAGAAAGACATGTTGAATGTCAGGAACTGGTATTCTCACCATTCAAATTCAGTGCATTTGATTTCTATAAAATGAAGTGAACATTCCTTTATGAAAGGTTTAAAACAAAATGATGGAGAGTAAACAATGACAACATTTCTATCTGGGGTGAACTCTTCCGTTAAACTATTCGAGTTCAAACACTCAAGATGTGTACACACACACACACACACACACACACACACACACAAACATACTGTATACAAATTAACATAATTATTTACCTAAAAGGACTATGGTGGATGCTATTTTTTTTTTCATTCTGTGTTTTTCTTACAAAACACTTGAGTAAAATGAAGTCCTTGGTGATTGTAACCATGACAACATCTGAGCGCCACCTTGACTGCACAAACGATTGTGCTAAAAGGTATTGCATTTGGGGCCTTTACCACATTTAGGACCAAAAGCTATTACACTCAGGGCCTTTATCACATTTAGCTTGTTCGGTGTTCAAGACATGGTTACGGCCTTGTCTAACACCATGACTTCATGGCTCTCAACCCCTCCACACTGTCTGGCCTTAAATCTACAGCTCTCGCTGAAAGTAAATAGGTCATTCAGATGTTCTGTTGACAAATGCCTTGTTGATAACTTCCATCCAGCTGTGATGCCACCCAGGCCTCTCTTATCTAATGGGACCATCTGTCTTGTGTCGATGATGTCACTTCCTGGAGTCTGGCTGAGGCAGGGGAGAGTTGATAGATAGTTGCCTTAGAGAGAGACAGAATGAGATAGCGAGAGACGGGGAGAGAGATGAGCAGATTATATTTTTTGCACATAAACCTCAAAGCCCACCATATAGAGTCCTATTTTCGACTGCACATTTGCATGGTTTGAACGGTAAATGTGAAAAATACAGCTGTGTGCTTAACTGGATGTAAACAGTATTAAGTGTTTACCAAGTTAGTTGTGGCCCAAAAGAGTAGTTAATTTATGCTCACCGAGGCTGCATTTATTTGATGAAAAAATACAGTAAAAACAGTAATATTATAATAATATTTCACAATTTAAAACAACTGTTTTATATTTGAATATATTTAAAATAATAATTTATTTCTGTGATGCAAAGCTGAATTTTCAGCATCATTACTCCAGTCTTCAGTGTCACATGATCCTTCAGAAATTATTCTAATATGCCGATTTGCTGCTCAAGAAACATTTCTGATAATTATAGTTTAAAACAGTTGTGATGCTTAATTTTGTAGAAACGGTAATGCATTGTTGTTTCAGAATTCTTTAATTAATAGAAAGTTCAGAAAAGCATTTATTTGAATTATAAATGTCATTATAAATACATTATAAATGTCTTTACTGTTACTTTTGATGCCCACCATATAGCGTCCTGTTTCGGCTTTTGCATCTTTTAAACCATAAATGCAAAAAATAAATAAGTATACCCAATCAAACGATCAAATTCAACTGGGAAAAAAAAATGTGGGTTACACTTTATTTTAAGGTGTCCTTGTTACAGTGTAATTCTGCATTATTTACTATATGGTTAGGGTTAGGATTACTTGCATATAATTATGCATAATTTATTGTCATTATAATAGTAAGTACATGTAACGTGCAACAAACCTTAAAATAAAGTGTCACCAAAGTTTGTTGTTGTGGCCCAACATAGAAATTATTTTATGCTCACCAAGGCTGCATTTACTTGATCAAAAATATAGTAAAAACAGTAATATTATTATAATATTTCACAATTTAAAATAACTGTTTTCTATTTTGAATATATTTAAAAATTTATATTTTTCCTTTGATGCAAAGCTGAATTTTCAGCAGCCATTACTCCAGTCTTCAGTCTTACAAAAAATAAATAAATAAATCTTATTAATATTAATTATGTTAACAGTTGTGCTGCTTAATATTTGTGTGGAAACCGTAAGATATTTTTGTTTCAAGATTATTTAATGAATAGAAGCACCATATAGCACCCTGTTGTAATGGTGCTGTGCTAATCCAAGAAACAGTCTTTAATAATACATCCACAGAAAACAATCAAGGAATCCAGGTACCACAACACAAAACACAGCAAACAGTGAAACAATAACCGACAAAGGACTGAACAGAACAGGGAGTATAAATAAGGAGACCAATGAATGAGTGACAGCTGCAAATAATAATAATAATAAGAAGAAGAAATCATGGAAACAAATCAGGACTGAACAGAAACTAGGTCAACAGAACTAAACAAGACAGGAGAACAGGAACAGAAAGAAACACAACCAAAAGTCCATTACTGTGACACCTGTTTCAGCCTTAACATTTGCATGGTTTAAACTGCAAATGCCCAAAAAAATACAGCTGTGTGCTCGACTGGATGTAAATTGTAAAAAGTATTCAGAAAAAAAGTTTGTTGCGGCCCAACAGAACAATTCTAAGCCATAACCAGTGAGACACAAAGTCTCTTTTCTAAGACCCTAGTTGGAAACTAAAGACAACATGGCTGAGTGAAAGAATTCTCACCACAGTCATTTTTTCTCATATATTCTTACTCCACAGGCACCAGTGGCACAGTGATAAGTGTACCATTCGCTCTTATTTTGCCAAAGGCGAAATCAGAATCAGAATCAGAATGAGCTTTATTGCCAGGTATGTATACACATACGAGGAATTTGTTTTTGTGACAGAAGCTTCCACAGTGTAACAGAATGACAGTGACAG
>NW_015540990.1:373433-373844 GCF_001515605.1 Sinocyclocheilus anshuiensis | reverse complement strand
CTGATTTCAGTTTCTGCCTGTAGGTCGGTATAAGATGAACCAAACAGTGATCAGAGAGTCCCAAAGCTGCTCGTGGAACAGAGTGATATGCATTCTTTATTGTGGTGTAACAGTGATCCAATATATTACTGTCTCTGGTGGGACATGTGATGTGCTGTCTGTATTTTGGCAGTTCACGGGAGAGATTGGCTTTATTAAAGTCCCCGAGAATGATTAAAACAGAGTCCGGGTGTTGTTGTTCTGTGTCTGTGATCAGATCAGCGAGTTTCTGTAAAGCGAAAGCAGCGTGTGCTGGCGGAGGAATGTACACACTTACGAGAATGAACGAACAAACGGCGAGTGGCGAGTAGAAAGGCTTACAGTTAATGAAGAGCACTTCTAGATCTGAACAGCACATCTTCCAGTTACATC
>NW_015540990.1:368312-373403 GCF_001515605.1 Sinocyclocheilus anshuiensis | reverse complement strand
GGGAGACTCAACGCGCTGTCCGGAATGGCGTCTTTCAGCCAGGTTTCCGTGAAACACAGAGCAGCAGAGTTTGAAAAATCCTTATTTGTCCGGGAGAGCAGAAGGAGTTCGTCCGTTTTGTTGGGTAGAGAGCAGAGGTTCGCCAGATGGATGCTAGGCAACGGCGTTCTGAATCCGTGCTGCCTTAGCTTCACGAGCGCGCCGGCTCGCTTCCCCCATCTGCGCGTCCTGAAGCGTTTGATCAGCGCCGCAGCTCCCAGCTACAATGTCCAGCAAAACATCAGAATAATCGAAAATCATCGGGTGGTGTGTACTTCCGAATGTCCAGCAATTCATCTCTGGTGAAACTGATTGCAGGGATATAACTAAAGACAGGACAAACTAACAAAAACATAAAAACAACTGCAGAGCACGCCATGGAGGCAGCCATCAGCGTCGGCGCCATCGCTTAGAAATGCTCGACTTGTCACACTACAAATGGTTTGAATTATATTTATCAAGCTCAGCTGTTGACCAAATGACACGCCTACAATTTAAGGGTGTTTGAAAGGAATGCAAATGTCTTTTCTCCATCATAGGCATGAATTACAGACACTTTGAGAGCAATAACCGAGGGTCAAAGCGGCACATCTGTACAGCACTTGTCTGAGAGGGTTTCTGTGAATTGGTAAGTACAATTATCCATGCTTTCAGTTTTTTACTTGTACAACTGTGTTCGGGTGCATATACTTTATAAAGGGTGTAAAATCAGACTGAAAAGCTTTACCTTTTGAGAGGAATCAGAATGTCATTTTAGAATGAAATAATTAGACTTGTTTTCACAGAGTGTGTAACATATGCACAAGGAAGCTGTGTCATATGTGCTGCTTGTTGTGAAAATGTTAGTAATAAGAATTCATTTTGATGTTGCTGAAAAGAGCAGCACTATTTGTCACCTGCAGATGTTGTGTTTTGAAAATGGTTTCCCAACACTGTTCACTCAAACAAAAAAAAAACAAAAAAAAATCCTGTTATCATTTACTGAAACCTGACTGACTTTCTTCCAAAGAAAATAAAGCAGATATATTTGGAAGAATGTTGGTAACTAACATTCTTGTTGAGCGAACTATCCCTTTAACTACACTGTACATACTGTACATAATAATAATAATAATAATAATAATAATAATATTAATAAATAAAATAAATAAATGTAAAAAATTAAAATCTGTGAAATTTACAGTTAAAAAGATGGTAGCTGTGGTTGCCTGAACTTACAATAAGAAACTATGGAAGCGACATTTTAGGTTTTACAGGCAACTAAAATTTACATTAAAAAATGTATGTTATTAACCGATATAATGTTAATATACCAACTTATTGAAGTACAAATATCTGTTTTGTACCTTTGCAATACACTGACAACCACCAAAAACAGGTAGTGAGAAAGTCACATGATGAATCAAAACTCATCACAAGCAGCTTTTCCACAAGCTGATGAGGTAAATACTAATATATAAAAGGCGCACAGTGTCATTCACACAAATACTAAACAACATCATGGTGACATGCATGAAACTAAAATAACGCAATAAACATTAATTAGCAAAATTAGATGCAAGATAAAACCCTAATATGCATAAATAATAAGAAACTAAGAAATAGTTATAACAAAAAAAACAAACAGCAAATATGAAGTGTCACACAGGGAATTCTGGGAATGTCAGTTTACGTTTTTTTATTTGTATGTTTGTTTTCTCTTCCCACTGTAAATTATTCAATAAATTGTTATTTTTCAAATTTAACAGCATTTTACTGTAGGAGAGTGCAAGGCACAGCCTAACACTTTTGGACTTTCTCAGTTTGTGTAAATCCACGTGGGGTTCAGAGTATGATTTTTTTTATCCACACTAATTTCACACTTATCTAGTACACATATGTCGCTTTGTTTCATAATTACAGTGTATACGGTTTTCTTTATTTACCCCAAAAGAATGGCAGTGAAATGTGACAACATGCCCCGTAGGTGGGGTACACTGTAACATCTGACGGGCACAATGTAACATGACCATATGACAGTTTAAAATGTTATCTGATCTAGTGAAAAAATATACAAGACAAACTAAAATATTTAGTAAATGAAATAGAATTGTTTTTTTTTTTTTCAAATAATGAATGAACATATTGAAACCATGCTTGGGACGGCCCTAGAATAGCATAGTTTAATAATAGCGGGGGGGACATTATAACGCAGTGTTACAACGTTCCCCATCTATGCAACTGGAATTTAAAACCGGTTAGTGTCTTCTGCTAGTTAGCGAAGTATTAAAAACTAATCTAAACTGATAAATAACAGATTGTAAATTCAAATAATAGCAGATTTGTCTTATTTTAAATTAATACTAAAAACTGAGATTAAAAATTTTACTTTTGGTATGGTAAAATAAATATTCAGCAATATCTTCGAAAGATTTTTACATTTTGGCACACTTTTTCTCTATATAGTGTTGATATGGCAACCAGTAAATACCGTAATTTGGTTATGCTAGCATGTGTGGAAATATTTAAACCACAACAAACCCTGCGTTAGTTTGTGCTCCACGCTCCCCTAAAATTACAGATGAGATCTATTACAGTTATTCATATAGTACGGAAACTTAATGCTAAGTAATTAACAGGTTTTTACCGTAGCATTTTTACAGTCTTTCACATTGTCTTTTCGCCATTTTTTTTTTACAGTGTAGCTTAAAACTAACTGGGTTGATCAGATGTACTAACTATTTTTGCTATACGTTCCCAATAGCTAGACAAACACCAAATCAGCACCAAACCAGCAACAGAAAAGCACTAGGTGGCACTAACCAGCACTAACCAGTACCAGTCCCACATTAAACAAGCACCAGACCAGCACCAACCATAGCCAAAAAAACTATTATCAGTACAAACAGAATTAAATTCTGCTGTAAAGACAACAGTCATTAATCAGCTGAAATCAGTTCATTGTTGATTCAGTTCTGTTCAATAACTGTGTAAATTTAATCAATTAATGAGTTTAATTAATCTAATCTATAAAGCAGCTATGGAGAAAACAGTAGTGTCACATCCAGTTCAGTTCAGTTATCATCCTGTCAGTGCAGTCAAGTCAATAACAGTGCTAAATTTTAAGTGACATGCGATCCTCAATCGTTTAGTGTATTATAAAAGTTGTGAATTGCATATAAAAGTTGTGAATTGCAATATCAGCCATCACTGGTCTAGCATTTACCAGCATAAACCAGCTTGGACCAGCATGCTGGTGTCAGCTGGTCTTTTTAATTGCTGGTGTGAGTCAATTGAGTCTGATTAGTGTAAGTTCTCGATGTGAGTATGTTGAACTAAAGGCTTCTGGGCATTGTGATTAAACACGGAGACAGTAGTCCATCAGGCTCACAGGTAGAGAGGGGATGCTGAGAGACTGGCGAGTCCAGTGACTGCCGTTAATTCATTCCCCGCGAATGAAAGCACATTTCCCTGAAGTCAAGAAAAAAAAAATCCTTTGTCTGCTGACATTTCCTTCTCAGGAAGCAAATTGAAATGGAAGAATTTTAATTTTGTGTGATTTCAATAAGCGTGCATCAGAATTGTAATTAATACACACTGCTGTGCTCCCCACGGGCTGCGGCACTGACACTGGCTTAGCAAGCATGGGATGAAACTCCATTTGGAAGTGTAAAGATTATTGTTATGAGAGCCCAAGACTTTTATTTCCATCTCCTCTCCTTAATAAAGAGCATAAATGCTACATGCAGTTATTAGTAGGGAAATGTCCACGTATACTGTACATGAGAAAGACAAAGCAATGCCATTGCAAAAGCTGAAAGTATTGCTGAGATTCCGTGGCCCCAAAAACCATTTGGACACTGAAGCCACATTTGAGAGTCATTGCTTTTGTTACAAAATACTAAACTGGTATTTGAATAAATAAAGAAAAAAAATCTAAAAAAAGATAGATATGTTATTCAAAAATGAAGACAAAAAATATTGTGAAACTTGCCAAATGTTAATTGAGCGTGTCATAGTTAATGTGACACGAGTGAACTTGAGGAAAAATTACTTTATACAGAAAATAAAAATCACCTTGACACCAGTTGGTTAAACGTGATTGTAAAAAGTGGTTTAGAAAAGTAAAGTTAGCTCTGAGAAAAGTCAGCACTTGCTTGCAAATGCCACTAGGTTTGATAGTTTTTTTTTTTTCCTAATGAAATGACATTCAGAAATGTTAAGCATGGCTCAAGTTTGGGGCTGCTGCATAACAAACACACACACAAAATAAAGAAAAAAGTATGGAAGTTCTTAAACTTCACCGCTCTCACTAAGTCCCGTGGGCATGATTTTGTCAACTTCTCACTTTCTGGAAAACACATAAGGACACGCCAGACGCCAACTCGTGACATCACATTTTTGCTGATGTGGTCCAGTAATATATAGTTCAAATAACCTCCCTTAGATTAAATTGTGCTCACTGCAGAATAGCTGCAAAAGAAACAGTTCACAAAATAAAAAAATAAATAAACACTACACTCAGGAAAAAAAATAAAAAAATAAATAAAAACAACGTACTAAAGCTGTCTCTGGGACTACCCTTTTAAAATGTGCTAATATGTACACTTATGTACTAATATGTATCATTTTTAGGCAATAATATCTACCTTTAAGGTAAATGCACGCTTTAGCGGTAAGTAAGGTACAAAGGTGTACCTTCTAAAAGTGTGCCACCACACTGAGAGCTTTGTTTCGTTTCGTTTTGTTGAGTGTGTACATGCTGTTATGTTTCCATTGAAACACAAAAAGAGAAAACAATCTTCAAAATGACAAAAGTTCATAGTGACCACAGCTGTCAAAAAAACAAAACAAAACATAAAAGTAAAATAAGTCCATAAAATCCATGCACTACATTCTAAATTTTCTAAAGTCATACACATAAGACTGTGTTAAGAACAGATCTAAATTTAAGTCATAATCCACAAAATATCCCATTCCAGTTTGCAACCGATACAAACATTTTATTTATTTATTTTTCTTCTTTAATTTTTAAGTAGTAGTGCGTTTGAGATTGTTTTTTTCCAATTTAAT
>NW_015540990.1:341196-365547 GCF_001515605.1 Sinocyclocheilus anshuiensis | reverse complement strand
TATATATATATATATATATATATATATACTGTATATATGTGTGTGTGTGTGTGTGTGACAAGGAAAATGTTTGAGATTTGAGAGTTGCAGTGGAGAAGATCTTCAATATAATATATAATAATATAATAATTTTTACATATACATAAAGCTAACAAATGGCTTTTGGGGTTAATTGGACTACTTTTATGTTGATTTTTGCCATGGGCACTACTGAACCTTTCAACTGAACCCATCAAAATATCTTCTTGTATGCTACTGTACATGGAAGAAAGTAAGGCATACAGATTTTAAATGACATGACGGTGAGTAAATTAGAATTTTCATTTGGTGAACTATCCCTTTAACAGTTTTATCATTAAAACTTCACAGCTCTCATTAAGTCCCACAGACATGATTTTGTCAACTTCTCACTTTCTAGAAAACACAAGGAAACGACACACACCAGCCCCATTGTCGCAACACTAATGCCTTCCTGTAATGCTGTTTTCAAGAATGTAATCACATATTTACGATTGGAGGAATCAAATGTAACCATTTTTTTTTTAAATGACCAAAAAAACCCTTATCAGCTGAGCACCGATCTGAATATTGGAGAAGACGCATCCTTCTCAACGTCTACTGGGGTTAAGGCTCTCGCCAGATCTGACTTCCTTTAGATTCCATCACGCTCGGTTCAGTGAAATTTGGACGCCATCATTGTGTTTTGGATGCTGCTTTGTTGTCCCAGTAACCTTGTATCTGAGTTGTAATGAGACTGTGATGTAAAGTCATCACTTGGCAGTGCCACATGGGCCATTGGTGAACATTTATCACTCTCTGGCCTGCTCTGTCCAATCCTGCACCGGCCCAGATTGTGCCTAAAGATAGCAGGAGTGTCCGGAACCCCAGAGATCGGCTCTCTCTCGCCCTATCTATCCTCTTCACACACTCCCACAGACACACACACAGTGAGAGGTAGATAGGCCAGGCTGGCAGCCAGTATGTGGTGGAAGAGAACAGTCCAGAGAGCTGGACCGAACCATCATCTGGCCAGAGCCAAGCAGCCACAGCTACAGTCACCAGCGCACATGTGTGCATGTGCGAATGTTTATTTATGCATGTGCGAGACACGTTTTCTCAAATGCCTCCATATCCATGCTCTCTCAGAATGGCAGACGTGGCACCAAAATTAGCCGCCAACTGTAACACACGAGAACAAGATGAAACTCAAAGAAGATTTGCTTGCGAAATCACCCAGTTGCTTTTAAGTGCCGCTTAGATGTTTTACAGTTTATTGCAGTTAGGAGAGCTGCACTTCTATTTTGGTTATCTTTTTACAGTTCTGACTTTCAGTGACTGAAGCTTTCCTGTAAATGTACTTGGTTCGCAGAGCTTTGCTGCTTTGGGTCTTTTTGCAGAGTTCACAGAAAGCCTGCATTTAAATTCACCAGGTCTTGCGAATGGAATCATGAGATGTTTGAAGTGAAAAACCCTTAAATGTTGAAAACTGAGAGCACACTCCATTCAATTTATGTTGAATGTAAATTTCATTAGTAGACGTTTGCACTTGTTTCTTTGGCAGATACTGTATATGTTTACTGGATTGAAGCAAAATTTAGAGAAGTGTATAACAGTTATGGGTCCAACATTGACACGTAATTGTCTGTAAGAAAGGTATTTTCATTTAAGATGGAGGTACTGTGAAAGTTCAGGCCTATCTGGCATCTAGAGAGTCAACAAGGTGTTTTTATATTAGTTCTTGTGATACAAAAGCAACGTGGTCCTTTTTCGTTTGGTCTCTAAAGAACACTTGAACTAAATGCATTGAATCGTAAAGCTTCTGGGAAAAAGAAAGCTCAATCTCTTTAAGGAAGTGACTCACCTGTTCACAAAGGAACTGCTCAAATATGTCAATATCTTTCAATATGTGGCTTTCTCAGTTGACCTTAGGGCTTATCTGTAATCATAGAGGATTTCATGAAAGAATTACACTTTTAACAATGGATTGAATTCAGGACATGAGTTTATCTGTGGCTAAACTGGCTCGATAGAGGCAGGATGCTTTATCAATACATTTTATGTTTTGTCTTTCATAATTCATGGTCTCGCTGCTATAATAGAATTCCATCAATATGCAATTGAAAGGTTGTCAGGTCTGTGATAATCCTTTACTTAACCTATCAACAGTCCAGCATCATAGACATGAGTTTGTGTGCATTATTCATACAAGACAAAAAAGCAATGCAGAAAATAAAAAGGAAAATGTCGACTTGAAAATCAAAGCTCAGCTCTTACGGGACTCATAATTTATTGCAGTGGAAAAGCAAAACTTAATAGCTAATCTAATATCCATGGAAATCACCCCTCATACTCTCTGGCCTGACTGTGTTGCGTCACTGAATCTGAAAGGTCAACACAACCTGCATACACTGAATTAGTTTAATACAATATCAAGAAAATGAACAAGCCAGAGTCAGCCATTGAAGAATTGGAGTTTGTTTATATGAGAGTGTCAACTTGAAGTTAATTTTGAAATGTTCATAGTATCATACATATTGCTAAAACTTCATCAAACAAGAAGGAATGTTTTACCACAATGCAAATCCATTGCTACTACTCACCGGTGTTTGTGTTGTTGGTTTCCCTCCAAAATGATGTCACTTCCTGTAAGAAGATGTCACAAAGGAACTGGAAAGAACACAATGGAAAGTGATAACATTTTTTAAATGAAATGTTTCAATAAGAGAAAGGGAAAAACGTGCAACAAACATGTGGAGTATATACTATATATATATATATATATATATATAATTGTTATATTGTGATAAAATAAACTAATACACTAAAACCATTCTTATTAATAAATATATTCAATATATTTGATGGGAAAATGCTAATGTAGGCATACTATACAGTATGATGTACATATGTTTACTAACTGCCGTTATTCTTGAGTCACAGTTCTTGAGTTTGAGGAATGTTGAGGAATGATAGATTGGCCCAGGTTGTCAGCCAGCCAAAAATACCTTATTTACTCCTGTATCTCCCTTTTTTCCTTTTAATCTTTCCATCCCTTGATATGTCAGTGGAAGAAAAAGCTGATAATAATTTCCAAGAAACTGACTGGCTCTCACACACACACACACACACACACACACACACACACACACACACACACACACACCTGGAACCTCGACAAGAGTGTGGTCCCACTTTAGCTCAGTGTATGAGATGAGAGATGAGCGCATTCGTCTCGTGTTCGCCTCTAGATGGTGCTGTTCACCGCAACTCAACTAGGCACGCGCCGCTTTCCTGATGGTGTCCATCTCTCTTCAGACATCCAGTCTAATGAACCTTGAATAAAATAGATCAGATTTTAGATCGGGGCATATAGTTTTTATTAAACGTATTTAAACCTTATTACCCTTTCTAACAGAAAAAAAAAATAAAATTGCTACGTAATTACACAGCTGAATTTCACAATTGAATACCTTTTAATCGAGACGTATCTTCATATACTTTATAAACAGAATTTTGCTGTCAAAATCACATAGTCACTCAGTGACAGAGCATTAGCTATGGGAAGCATTTTGGTGATTATATTTTACAGTTTCAAACAGTTTGTGCCAACGTATGTTTACTGTTTGTTAATATACCAACCTACTCGAGCCTATAAAATCTGTTTAATGCTGTAAAATGTAACGTTACTGATGACACAAGTGGTACAATTAACTGCCACATGATGGTTTAAGTTAATTAAAACTAACTTTGTTGATACAATTCAAATATGTTTCCGTATTAAAGATCAGGCTATACACGATTAAACGGTGAAGCTAACATTCCTACCTACCTGACACAAGCATAGCTTTAAGTAGCCTATACACTTCTCATTTGCATCAGTCCAGCAGACTTGATCTGTTTTGAAACGCTTATTGGATGCCGCACTCTTTAATACTCCAAATAACTGTCGGTCACAAGTGACAACACATTTTCAGTTTGTGTTTGGGTTATTTGACACCAAAATGCTGTAAACAAATACATGAAATGATCTTATGCGTTAATGAGGTGAAATGGAACCGTACATCGACCCTCCTCATCCCGCAGCTCGCAGAGTCTTTCTGAGGCATTTCGCTCAGTCTCAGCAGCGCGCGTGAGTGACGTTAATTCTAACCAATCACATTATTCCCCCTCCCCTCACTGCGACGTTAATGAAGAGACGGACCAATCAGCAGCCGAGGGGGCGTTCCCCTGTGGGCATACTCAGAGTTAGTGCGAGAAATTCAGTCTGGGGAGGAGGAGAGAGCGAGGATAAGCATCCCAACACATCCCACCGTTTGGACTTTTTCTCATTCAGGTGTGCGCGGCGAATCACGCGCAAGACACCGGGACAGAAGCCGTGGATTTTCTTTCTGAATGAGGACTGAGAGGGGAATGATCCGATCGCATTTGATCTTTACTCTTTTTCGCTGATGGGATAGTTTATGTTGATATTTGAGCAGAACAGGTGCTATTCATAAGGGCTTCTCCGGTAATGCGGATTGACTGTACGGGACCGTTAACGCACGCGTGGATCACCTGATTCATCACCGACCACCGCATTCCGCGCATCCCCGACCGCACGCTGATCTCTGGGGGAAAGTTCATAAAGATTGTCTGATTGATTGCTGTTAAATCAACATTTCCCCCCAAAACCAGCTGTGCTTTGAATTTTATTTTTTTTTCCACGACTAAAATACTAAAGTATTCACTGACCTAGTCCTCAAAGCAGTGATCAATACGGATATCCTAATATTATACTTAAGTCAGATCATTTTTCTGACTGGTCGAACGGATTTGTCACTATGTGCGCGAATTGGTAACCTCCGTATGAGCGAGCTCACAGAGAACCGAGGTAAGAACGCATGCATACACCCAAACGGGTTTGCATGCAGCATTTATGTACTGTCTTGTTTAAAACACTGTCACTTCTCGTGCATATGCTATTTAATCGCAATAAAATAGTAATGACATTAAATCCCAAATGCATGATGTGTAACTTTGAAGGAGATGACATTAGAGACATTTTATGTGAAATGTCTTGAAAGATGATGCTGAGTGCTTGACTGGCTGCATTATTTTATCTAGAGCCTCTCTGTGTATGCACAGGGAAATGATTACAGTGAAAAGCAGGCTGTAGTGGTGGTTAGAATGCATTTGAGAATTCTAACTAGAATGCATTGCCACCTTTATTAAGCATTACTATAAATCAGACTATAAACACTTATTGCTTGATTTTTAATTACGTTGATTTGGATGGACCATTTGTTGGTTCGTTGTCTTGAGTGTTGAGTATTATGGAATTCATTGTAACATATTATAATGTTGTGTGTTGTAGGGTCGTGTTTGGCTGCACTTTATCTACAAATGTAAGGCTCTGTGAAACCTTGGCTCTGACAACACCATATGGAGACAACTGTTTGAATTAAAGCAGTGGGAACACGCGTTAACTGCTGTCATGGATTTAAGGGATTTTTTCTTGTTGGCAACATTAGTTGCTTGTTTCTGGTTAGATCCCACCATAGCCCAAGAGCTAATTTACCCTATTCGAGAAGAGCTACAGGAGAATGTTCTTATTGGAAACATACCAAAGGACTTGAACATCTCCCATATGAACTCCGGGGTTACCAGTAATCTGGTTTACCGACTTGTGTCGAAAGCAGGTGACACCCCGCTACTTAGAGTGATGAGCAATACAGGAGAAATCTTTACCACCTCCAACCGTATCGACAGGGAGAAACTCTGTCCCGGCCCCTCTTTTGAAGACAGCGAGTGCTCGTTTGAAATTGAGGTGGTCATTTTGCCCAATGACTACTTCAGATTAATCAAAATTAAAATCATTGTCAAAGACACCAACGACAATGCCCCCATGTTTCCCTCGCCTGTGATCAACATTTCAATTCCGGAAAACACACTCATCAACAGCCGCTTTGCCATTCCCTCTGCCACCGATCCAGATACCGGACCCAACAGCGTACACAAATATTCTGAACCAGACTGCCCTGGTTAGAGTACGGCTGGAGGATGAGAATGACAATCCACCAATTTTCACCCAGCCTGTCATTGAGCTGGCTCTCATGGAGAACAACCAACGTGACATGTTCCTGACAACCATCAGCGCCACAGATGAGGACAGCGGACGGAATGCAGAGATTGTCTACCAGCTTGGACCCAACGCATCATTCTTTGATCTTGACCGCAAAACAGGAGTGCTAACCGCATCCAGGGTGTTTGATAGGGAGGAACAAGAGCGATTCCTCTTTACGGTCACCGCTAGGGACAATGGCACCAGAGCTCTGCAGAGTCAAGCTGCAGTCATAGTGACCATACTGGACGAGAACGACAATACCCCTAAATTTACACACAACCACTTTCAGTTCTTTGTGTCAGAGAACCTGCCTAAATATAGTACAGTTGGAGTAATCACAGTCACAGATGCAGATGCTGGTGAGAACGCTGTGGTGAGACTCTCGATCCTTAACGATAATGAGAACTTCATCCTTGACCCAGATTCTGGAGTCATAAAGTCCAACGTTTCCTTTGACCGAGAGCAACAAAGCTCCTACACCTTTGACGTCAGAGCTGTGGACAACGGAAGCCCCCCATGTTCATCAGCTGCCAAGGTGACCATCAATGTCATTGATGTCAACGATAACCCCCCCATCGTCATCTACCCGCCATCAAACACCTCTTTCAAGCTAGTGCCACTGTCTGCGATTCCAGGATCGGTTGTGGCCGAGGTGTTTGCAGTGGATGGCGATACGGGTATGAATGCAGAACTCAAGTATACTATTGTGAGTGGTAACGGAAGAAGTCTTTTCAGAATTGACCCTGTAACGGGAAACATCACGTTAGAGGAGAAACCCACAGTTGCAGACACTGGCCTTCATAGGCTAGTGGTCAACATCAGTGACCTCGGCTATCCAAAGTCCCTGCACACTCTTGTCCTTGTTTTCCTGTACGTAAATGACACGGTTGGAAATTCCTCATACATACATGACCTCATCCGTCGGACAATGGAAACGCCACTGGATAGGAACATCGGCGAGAGCAGTGAGACTTATCAGAATGTTGACAACCTCAAAACCATAATTGCCATCGTGACAGGCGCTATGGTAGTGATCGTGGTCATCTTCATAACAGTTCTGGTGCGCTGCCGACACGCCTCACAGTTCAAGGCGGCCCAGAGAAAGAAGCAGGGTGCCGAGTGGATGTCCCCCAACCAGGAGAACAAGCAAAACAAGAAGAAGAAGCGCAAAAAGAGGAAGTCGCCAAAGAGCTCCCTCTTGAACTTTGTAACCATCGAGGAGAACAAACCCGACGACTCTGCCCACGAACCCATAAACGGAACCATCAGTCTCCCAGCTGAGCTCGAGGAGCCCGGGATTGGACGCTTTGATTGGAATGCCACCCCCACTACCACCTTCAAACCCAGCAGCCCAGACTTGGCCCGGCACTACAAGTCCGCTTCACCCCAGTCGGCCTTCCACCTCAAAGCTGACACTCCGGTGTCTGTGAAAAAGCATCATGTGATACAGGAGCTGCCACTGGACAATACCTTTGTTGGGGGCTGTGACACGCTTTCCAAACGTTCCTCCACCAGCTCCGATCACTTCAGTGCCTCAGAATGCAGTTCACAAGGAGGCTTCAAGTCAAAGGGGGCACCTTTGCACACCAGACAGGTAAAAGAACACTTTTACTGGTCTATAAGTACTGCTTATAACTGCCCTGCTCAGTACTGAAGTGCCTGTGGTAGCTAACTTGCTCTGAGTGATACATCTGTGATGCACTATGTAGAATGTAGAATTCAAAAAGCCCCCCGTAGATGTTCTCCTATAATGACCAAAAAAGTCGTAAATATTCTGTGTTTTATATGAAACTAGCAGACCCAGGCGAATTACTATTGTCATCATCTTACCACATGCATTTCTGTGTTTTTCTTTTTTAATTTATAAACCTCTACTTGAAACAAGTGCTGGATAAGCAGTTGGTTTAAAGGGTGAGATTCGAAACGAATCCAACTTCTCTTATGAATCCCACAAGGATAGATTCAGTTTAATTTCACTGCTCTGTTATGGTTCAAAGATGCAATGTTCTGAGAGTTTGTGAAAGAAACATTTTTTTCTCGCCTGTCTACTTCGATCACCATTTTCTCATTTCGACATCCAAACTCTTTTGTGGAAGAAATTAATTTGACTCTAGGCATTATCAAACAAATCATCACTTGTATGAGTAACCACACAAATTCAATCTTGTTCTTATTTTTTTGCATTTGTTAATTAGCATTCTCTATGATACCAGTTTCTTAATTAATCTTGGACTGCAGTTAATCTACTAATAGAGAAAATGTGTGCACACAACATTAAACATTATCTCCTGGTTCATTAAATCCAATGGTATCCAAATACTAAACCAATAAACTGTCTCAGATATTTAGTATAGAACAGAATTCCCTTTCGGTAGCTGTGCATATTTCTCAAAGACAATTCTACTGTATGAAGCGAAATCACAAAAGCGAGTTGCCAAGCACAGCATCTCGTAGTATGAAACCCAGATGATGAGAGAGAGTTGAGGGAGGGAGGGAGGAAGGGGAATATTACCTTTAGGTGGCACTGTTGTTCTGTATGGCATATTCTGGCTATGGGCCAACATGCAGTGTGTGTGTGTGTCTGTAATGCATGGGGAAGAAGTGGGGGGCAGTTACTCGTTCTCTCTCTGTCGCTCTCTCTCATTTACTCTCTCTCTCTATATCTCACTCACTTTTTGTCTCTCTCTGTCTCCTTGCCTTTCCCTTGCCCTTTTGTCTTCGTGTGTGTTTGTGTGCGTGTGCTTTTGTGTGTATGGAAGCATCTCTCTCAGTAAACAGCTCATATCTAATGATGGACTGAATACACAACAGATTGGTAATGGCTGTTAGAGATTTATAAGATAAGGTCTGACCATTGGAGAACAAACACATAAACACTTGTTTACTTAGCTATCTAAATAAGGACTTCTGTTTTAATTCTGTTGTAATTATGATACTAATTATTACTACAGACTAACTGTTTTTTTTTTTTAGTTGTTTATTCATGGATGCTTTTTCCCCAATTGAATATATATAATTGTGTGCTTTTATTTAGTTGTGTTTATTTAAAATCAAAATACAAATATTTTTTTACCTTATTTATGAGTTATGAATTATTTTTTAGTTCACTTACATTTTTTTTTTCAACTTCTGGGGACAATTACCGCCCAAATTATAGCAAAGTAGACCAACACACTCACAAACATAAATGTTTAGATACTATATTTAAATATATATGTATTTAAACTATATTTGGATACTGTCTCTAACTGAGGTCCAACTATATGCTTTTATTTTTTTTTTATATGTTAGGGTCAATTATACTGTAATTACTGCAGACTAAGCCTGTCGCCATAGAAGAAAACATTAGCATTTTTAAAATAAAAATAATCATTGTTTTCTTTGTATGAATTGCTTTTCCAATTAAGGACACCCAATGAAAAGTTTTGTCAGATTTAGTTCACTTCAGGGGATAATTTTGCATGAGTGTGATGAAGCATTTCAAAAGGTTTTTCAATGAGATTTTGGATATGCAAAGCAATTCATTGCATTCTCTTTCCTTCTTCCTGTCTAAGGTTTGCATTGTAGGGAGAAAGAAAGGAGTACACCAATGTAGAACGACAGATTACATAATGAACTGCAATCCAGGCCAAGAGAGCGGCCTCTGCAGCTACTGTCCTATTGGGAACCATGCTGTCGTGCTGTACATGCCTTAACGAATGACTCAGTGACCCAAAACAATAGCCGCCACTGTAAGCGAAGAGACAGATGCCTGTCAACGCTGTAGATGGATTGTACGACACTGTGAAATGTGGTGTTCGCTCAGTCCAGAGGGGTCTGTGTTTGAACAGGGGTTGCCCTTTGTGTCTCAGTTTCGATCCTTTAAAGGCCATTGACTGTGCGTTTCCTCTCTAAAGCTCATAGATACTGGGGCAGCCTCCATGCAGAGCTAGTTAGCACAGCTAGAGGCACATCAGTGGAAAGCTTATTATGGCACCCAAAACCTCTTCTGACAGCCATAGGGTAATTAACACTTGGCCTTTCTGTTCACCAACTGAACTGAAGCAGTGCAAAACAACAATCAGCACATGCAAACTTGCCTGATAGTCAAGGGTGCAGCAAACATTACCATTTTCAGTCTGCTTCTCCGCAGTGCAATGAAAAAAAATGTAGGTGGCTGTGTAAAACTACAGCTTTAAAGGGATAGCTCACCCCAAAATTAAATTCTGTCATCATTTACTCACCCTCATGTCATTCCTTTATGCATTTATTCTTCTGTGGAACACAAAAGGAGAAAAGTCTACAGGGTCCAGTGTCTTTTTTTGCATCCCAACATTTTTCAAAACGTTGTCTTTTATGCACCACAGAAGAAAGGACGTCATACAGGTTTGGAATGACATGGGGCTGAGTAAATGAGGACAGAAGTTTCATTTTGGGGAGAGCTGGCCCTTGTAAGCAGAAGCGTTGGTTGCATGAGCGATTCATTGTGTGTTAATGCATTTATCCAAAGCAAGCTTACATTGCATTCTACGCTTACAATTCTTCAGTTCATGCATTCACTTGAAATTAAACTCATGACCTTGCTAGTGCCATGCTCTACTCTTTAAACCATAGAAACTTATCAAGTCACATAATTACTAGTCATGAGGCAAAATTATTTATAAGTGCAATAATATGTCCTCTCGACTTTCCAATTGTTTCGACGCTGCATCTGATAATAAAATATATTGTAACATTTCCACCGTGCATCCAGGAATCAATGTGTATCATTCCTTGCCCATTTCTCTGTCACTTAACTATGCTTTTGAGAGGGAAATTCAATATACAACAGATACAAATCACTCACCTTCCAAAGAAGGTGGAAGCATTCATTCTCGTTGATGAACAGCCTTTATTGCAAAATAATCAGAGTAGGCCATTTATTTCTCATTTGTAGTTTTTTTATTGCATGGGGCAAACACACACGCACACATCACGGTTCAATAGCTTCTCAGGATGGAGGCACATTAAAAAGTCTATTACGAAGTGCATGAAACATTTAGGTTATTGATTAAGCGTGCATGCATAGTGTGCAAGACTCCGCTCTGTGGGAAAACTCCTCAACAAGCCTGATTAATAAACTCAGTTGGAGAAATTAAACTGGGAAGTGACTGCTCATAGCAAACAGAACTCATGCAAGCATTTAGAAGAGCATTTGCGCTTCATGCTGGAGAGTCTCTGCTCATACTCATACCTGCTCAGATTTCACATCAAGAATTTCACTTATATCATGTCTATCAGATTCAGATTTATTATCAGATCTTTGTCCATGAATATAGATTCTTATAGAGAGCCTCATTCATATGTATCCGAGCCCTGAGAGGAGCCTAACAGCTCTACCGGTGAGTGCTAGCAATAATGACTTGCAATTATTCCGAAGTGATGCGGTTATTCCGTTTGGATTAGGAAGCAATCAGACCCAAGAGATTCCGCTGGACTGTTTTTAGAGACCAAATGATTGTCTCTCATGCACTATTTTCTCTGTTGCCGAGCTTTCCTCTAATCTGGCAAAGCAGAGCGCAGTCAGGTCTTTCCCACTGCCACATAATAGAAGGAATCTGTACGCATCGCCTTTCCTGAGAGTCTCAATGAGCTAAGAAAAAACCAAAATGAAACAAAAGTGTCTGGTTGCTGACTTGAATTGCAACATTGAATCTTAAGAGATTACACATGCATCAGGCTCGCGCTCCGCCATATGTGAGCTAGACAAAGGGCTTACTAAGTTACTAGCGAGGGCACAGAGTGAACAATATGTGGAATGAAGAGATGTGTGTGTGTGTGTACAAGCCTCTCTCGAGTGGCTTTATGCTTCAATGAATGGACATCCTAATGCAAACAGTAGAGACTCGGGACGGTACGTGGGAAGGCGGTAATAGACTCTGCATTGTGATGGTGAAGGGCCAGGAGGGAGTAGTTCTTTCTCCACAGGTTCATTTGCCACATTAATAAGGGATTAGCATGGACGGGGCTCCCAGGATCAGGGCCTGAAGTTTGAGAAGATTAATGGACTGTGACATTATTGCACCTGAGGGGGATGTCTGTTGCGATATCTGGTGCGTTGAGCTGATGGAGGGGCTCCGTTGGGCCAGAGAAAGAGATTTAGTCGGGGTTCAACACTTGCGGCTGCTCGCTGCCTCTTATTGTCTTGCATAAAGAGTCTCTGCAATTCATTATTACGCATTGTTGGGCTCCTCTTTGACTGGTTTACGGGAGCCTAGATTAAATATTATGTAAATTGCGTTGGACTGGTGCAGTGTTCTGTTATTAAATAAACGTTTTGTCATCATTTACTCACCCTTGTGTCACTCCAAACCTGTATACCTTTTTGTAGAACACAATAGAATATACTTTGAAAAATGCTTCAGCATTTTTTAGTCCACACAATGAAAGTCAGTGGGATCCAGAGTTCTTTTGGACCCAAGTGACTTTCATTTCATGAAAAATAAAAGAAAGAAAATCATGCAGGTTAAGTGAGTAAATGATGACAGAATGTTCATTTTGGGGTGAAGTATCCCTTTTAAAACCAATTGTGGATGAAAAAGATGAACAAGAGATGCATTTTCTCATTTTTCCGCCTTCAATGCATCAATTTTACACAATACACTGGCACCACGGAGTAATCTAACATTCAGCTGAACCCCAAGGTTGGGTTTGTCCCAAATGTACACATTGGAAACCAAAGATTCTTGTCTTTGGAAGGTTCCTAATTCTCCAAATCCATTCAAGCCTCTCTCAATTCAAGGGTCAGTCCCGCAGTTTCAGCCCAAATGGCAGTGGCTTACAATTCTGAAATTTACACGGCTGTCCGTTTCTCTTACGTAATCCAGTCTACCTCAAGTGCAGTTTGTCAAATCCCCGGTGGGAGCAAGCAGGCTTATCTTTCAAACAGACCGTTGATTGTGCACGTTCTGGACCCAACGCTGAGGTGAAAACTTCCCCGTTTTGCCCCTGTGAGGCTCAGCTTCTGAAGTTTAAGTTGAACTCACTCGGTATAAAGTACTTTACAGTTATAGCCCTTGTTGGGGCCAAACTGTCAAACTGCTTTTGATAGGGTACTGACGGAAGACAGGAGAGGCGGTGCAAGAATGGAACATTGCCTCAGGATGCCCATTGCAAAGCCTGTTAAACTCCTAAATATAGAGAACAAACTAAGTTTGAGGTAGGGTTGAAGGCACCCCACTTGGGTGCTAGCAGAACTTTTTAGCTAGCTCAAGACTTTTATATTGTACATTCACACAGATGTTCAGAAGGTGTTGCTAGTAGAACTTCAAGCAAGACCTCCCTCTCCTGCATGGACATAATACAGAAATGCTTCTGTTATGCTAGAGTTTTATTTATTCATTAACCAAACTAGCACAGACCATTGGCAAATTACCAGGATGTTTAATATTTTCAGATTTGTTGTTGACTTTTTTTCCCCTCATTTTCATGGTCATCACACAATTACACTCACGACTGTAGAGTAAATGTGATTTAAATAAACTTCAGTGGCTTCAAAAATTATTTGGACATTCATTCCACACTTGAAAAGGCATTGAAATTTCCTTTTACAAAATATTAAATAAGCACCTGCAATGATACAAATAATGCTAGACCTTTTTCTTACTCATTTCTTACCCATGTTTGCAAAGACCTTTAACCTTAGTGGATGTGTGAAGAACTTCCCCTCAATTTCAAGCAGTGCGACCACAGGTAAAACACGAATGTGAAACACTAATGTTTCACAACCAGAAAGTGTCTACATACTCCACAAAATCTAAAATAAATGCCACTTGGTTTGACATTTTAGACATTTCAAGCAAGGTTTGAGTGTCCAAATACGTTTCAGGACCATGAACTTATACCAAGTAAGTTTCGGTCTGGATGTTTTAAAAATGTTTTTGTTTTATTTTTGAAGTCGAAAGGAGAGAAAGAGATAAAGTATTCAAAAGATGTGTTTAGCTGTTGTTTCCTCTGCCAGCTCATTTGCTGAAGTCACAAGCAAAAGTCAGCACCATTCATCATAATTTCATTTCATAAAGCAAACTGATTGATAAGAGATGGCTCCCGGATCCACTCTGTGATCTCTGACAGGCTTATATACGAGAACACTCTGTCTTTCACTCCTTCTGATTTTTAGTTCCATATTTGTATTTCCTTAGTTCATTCTCATACACATATTAACATTGACTGATTATTGGCATTGCATGATTCCTAATTATATATAACAATGAATATAAACAAATTATTAAACCCTATCATGATAACACCAGAAGTCTCCCTGTTTATTTCATCTTACGGTACCTACATGCTGCAATTTTGAATGCATTTGGGTAATGACTCACACAATATGAAATGGCTAAAGTAGATACGGTGGAAGAAAATGTTTCTTGACTAGTTTGTGATGTTCTGGACACTTTTTCATTTTTGTACACACTGTTTCAAATGCTCACCTGAGGTACAGTAGGGGTTCATCTAATGTGCACCAATTCATCTCAACATTTTTGGGATAGAAGACAGAAGCCCCACGTGAGCACCACTGTGCACTCTTAACAATAAAGGTTCCGATTTGAACCACAAAGGGTTTTAGATCCCGATGCCATAGAACGAGTTTCTCAAAGAAAACCATCCATGTAGTGCTGCTTTAAAAAACCCAGAAACAGTTACTTTGATCTGAAGAACCTGTAAGGTAACATCAAGAACATTTCTAATCTCCAAAGAGCAATAGAACCAACTCAAGAACCCCTGAAGGGGGAAGAACCACTGAAGAACCTTTATTTTTGAGAGAGTACTGTGACCATCCCTAAATGCTGTTTCTTTGACACAGTGACATCATGACACAACGAGGGCCTTAGTGCCTTTCCAAAGGTTGAAGGAGTCATCCAGTCAGATCACAGCACCTCCCCTTTCTTCAGATTAATAGCTTTGATTACCATAATCTGTAGTGAACTTCTCCTGTTCCACCCCTCCACTGCACCCGCCGTAATTTATAATGTACATAAAAAATGTTTTATGTAAATTGACCTCCTGGTAATCTTGCTTAATGTGCTGTGTTATTCTATAATGGACTGTTATGATTTTGTTTCTGCATATTTTTTCTTTCGCTGTTATAATGTACTTCCCCACTGCAATCTGTATGCAGCTCAAGTAATCCTTGATGACTATTAATATTATGATTTTGTTTTGGTTTTCTGCTGAGCATTGTTTGAACAGTGATATTTTATCTTTTTAATTTCATAATAAATGTTGAAAAGTGATTTTTTTCCCTTTCTGGCTTTTAGTCCACTGCTTTTGACACTGTGAAACTTTGCACTTTGAGCTCTAATCAGGTTTTACTGCAGATAAAAGCACATGTCATTATTCAGTCAATGTAATGTTTTCATCATGCAGATCTAAGGTTTATCATAAATTTAAATAGTGTGCATCATACTAAGCATGCACACTGTTAAAATCACATCTGCACTGTGATTGAAGTTAACGTATAAAGCACAGCTTGCTTAAAACTTGTTGACATACTGTAGCTCAAAGTAGGACTACGTCTATTAAAAGAAAACAAGAAAACACTGAGTATGCATATTTATTAGTGTGAAGCTTCATGCAAGTTTTGATGCACTTGATTGAAAGTTGAAAAATGAATGCAAACTAGTGACAAACACAACTGAATTGATCTGATAAAGGGATTTTGCACTAGTAATACGTGAGCATTTTGCATAGATTTAATTACAAATCAGTAAGTGCATTTAAACTTAAGGTCTACTGAACTGCAAATTTAAGGATATAAAGATCTGAAGTGATGTATCACTTTGAAAGCCGGTATAGCATAGAAAAACTCATATTACAAATATGTTGCCTCTAGCTTTATAACAGCAGGATTGTGAACTGTTTAAAATGTGTCTGTGAGATACGAAAGGACAGAAGATACCCTGAAGCTTTTTACTAGGTTTGAAATTTCAAGGATTTAAGATACTGAAAAAAATTGTTACAAAATTTGATGACAATAAGAGATAAAAAAAAAAAAAAAGTATTAATAGAGTAAAATGGAACGAGGCTGGACTCATGCTTTGGTTTGTAGACATATACATTCCTGCAATTGACAGAAACGTTTACAGTGCTCACATTCAAGCTACACATTTGTTCATGCATTCCCTGGGAATTGAATCCATGACCTTAGCCGTTAGCGCCACGCTTTACTGTTTTATACACTGCAGGCCTTTATATCAGAATGAATGAACACAAATTTCTATATTGACACTTTTCCTACTGAAATGGCTTCATGAACCATGATTTGCTACTTGCTGTTTTATTGCTAGTTGCTTGCAGGTGGTATTATGGGGGCCATTCTAGTACTTGACAGATTTTTATTGGACAAACATTTCCATGTCTCTCAACAGTTCAACAGTATTTTGGTCCATTTTTCTGCAATAGTAATATTGTACATTTTGTCATTTTTATTTTGTAATATTTTAAGAGAGAGAGAAAGAGAGAGAAAACCCTACAACTATACAAGATGCAATAAAATAAGAGCCAGACTACATTAAATATGGGTTAATTTGCTACGCCTTGCAGATAAATTGTTTTCACCTACCATAATGTATTTTGTGTGGTGAAATATTGCTTAAAGTAAGAAACACTAAGAAACAAAAATATATATTTTTTTTATACTCAGACAGCTATTGTCTATATAGCTATTGCAATCCTTTTGCATATTGTTGGGTTTATCCAGCTCATAATAACATTAATACATTTTAATGCTTGATTTTAAGAACTTTTTTTTGTGCTTGATGTCCAAAATGGATCAGGTCCATTGAAGTTCAGCTTCATCATGATGACCTCGAAGCTAAAAGACATGGACTAAAAGTAGGTTTGGATACCAAGAACGGATTCGTAAAAAAAAAATAGGAGAAGAATGATGTTTAGTTCCATTGCTCTGATTTGCAAAAAAAAAATATATATATATTCTAACGAGTTGGTTCTTTTTTGTGATTCAAAAACGTACAGTGGAAACAGTGAAGTCTAATTCTCGAATGAATGATTCAAATGAGTCGATTCTTTTAGTGAGTTAAAAACATACAACACAAACAGCTAAATGAGATCAATTATGTCCTGTTTTTTTTTTTGTAATGAATCAGCAGTATACAGTGCAAACAGTGAAGTCTGATTCCTAAATCAATGAATCTAATAAATTGATCTGAGAGATATACAGCACAATTAGGGTGGCCCGATTCCTGAATGAAAGACTCTACTGAGTCAGTACTTTTTAGTGAATCAAAAACATATAGAGGCTTAAATCAGTGTAGTTACTGACTGGTTGTTCAAATGACAATGTGTAGTTAAAGATTTACATGATGAGTTCTGCTTACATTTGACAGTCTGGTAAAATAAAAGCAATCAGTCTAGAATGTACAGCTATAAAACAGGGACAGCAGTAAACTGTATATAATTTGTGAATTGCATTATAACTTTATATATATATATATATATATATATATACATACATATATATATAAAGAATGATGCTCAGTTCCGTTAATAGTTTTTAGAAGTGCATTCTCTCCCCGCGACGGACCGAACACCATACTCGTGTATATGACAGAGATTCCTGCATTACTTGACAGTATAAGAATAAAAACAGCAGTAAGCAATGTATATAGTTTTTAAATTGCATTAAAAAAACATACAAATAGGCATATTTAGTGTGTCAAGAAGGTGCTTACCAATGAGATTAGTTGTAATACAACATCAACAGTTGACTGCACATACCTATAAAGACATTTCTACCTTTCTGCCTAAGCTTTCCCTCTATGGCCCCTTTAATTTGATAGGTTTACACTCCACAACAGGAGTAAATCTCTTTAATAATATAAGAACCAAAACAGATTAGAGTTGAATATGGTCTGATGCTTCATAGCAGTTGTTTGGTTGAGAGCTGAGCCTGAGTCTAAGCGCTGCATAAACACATGCTGAGTGAACGGATGTATTTCAAAGTGCCGAGCAAACACATCCACGGCTTAAACTCTTTTTTTAATCCCTTCATTTTTTGGAGCGTGGCCTCCGTTGGCGTGCTGATGACTTGATGAGCTTGCGCTGGGGTTGAATACCGAGAGATAAATAAATACACAAACAAATCTTTGAAGGCTAGGGTTAGGGTAATCCCATCAGTGCTGTCTTGTATGGTGGACAGCAGAATCCGGTATTTCCGGTAAGCGCTACAAACATCCTGTTCTGACATTATATATAGGCTATATAAATATAATGTGGAGAGGTATAAAGATTAAGAGCAGGATTGGTTCAGGACTAGTTCATTGGTCTGCGTGGGGCTCCGGGGCTCAATTGTTCCAGCTGTTGCTTTGACAAGCAGCTGAGGGAGGAAAACAAATTATTATGATAGTGTCAGCGTTAGGTAAACCAGCTGGGATATAAACTCACATTAGCGACGTCCCCGAGGCATTCAAATGGTGTCATGACTTCCACATGTGCACTGCAGAAAATGCAAATTTAAAAAAATGATGCTATTTTTCAATTGTTATTAAAATTGTGGACACTTTATCCGTTGCATCGTATCATGCTGTCTTTTCCAACATCATTTGGCATTAGCTTAGGTTTTTAAAATGCCATGTCAAGCTGCAAAATATTTTTAAACAAAATGGTTTGAGATTTACGAATTTACTTTTTTTTTTTCCCGGCCCACTTTATATTAAGCGTCTTTAACTACTATGTACCTACATTTAAATTAATCATTTAATACCATTTACTTATTATGTACATACATGTTTTTACATTGTACTTCTATTTAAAAAATACATTATTATATCTGTAATTAATTTCTGTAGTTACATCTGTAGTTACACTATCAACACTATCCCTACACCTTAACCTAATTAGTTCTCCAAACCTGGCCATAACCGTAACCATATCCCACCTTGATAGCAGCAAAAGTGATCTGGGTTGCATTTTATTTTACAGTATGTGCACTTACCTGTACTTACAGTGTACTTACCTAAAATACTGGATAATATAAGGTAACTACATTAGTTTAGGGTTAGGTTTAGGGGTAGGTTCAGGGTTAGTACCTCGTTATTACACAGTTATTGTAGTTACAATAACAAGTACATAGTATGTACATGCAGAACATGACTGTAAAATAAATAAATAAATAAAAAGTGCTACCATGACATGCAATACAACATTTACACAGTAAGTAAATCATACCAAGCAATTCATTATTTTTAATGTAAGTACACGGTAGGTAAAGACACCGTAATATAAAGTGGGACCCGATTTTCTGTTAGAAATTGCTAATAGATATCACAATAAAATTGTACAAGAAAATGGCAAGTAATATGTTGAATTAAACATGACATTTTGAAGCAGAAAAACTAAAATAAATATTGTTTAACATGCTCCAATAATCTTCAAAAAATCTTTTTTTTTTTTACACTGCAGCCTATAAAAACATGTCCAGTGCAAATGCAAGTTGCCATCCCAATTGAAACCAATTGGACCACAAGGAACTACCCAAAATGCCAATTTGGCACATTTGCACACAGTAGTTACCAGACAGACTGTCTGTGTCTCAAATCGCCCCTTATTTAGTGCTCTATTTGAGGGGACTGCCATTTGAAGTGGTGTCCGAAGCCATGGTAGACGTTATAAAATGTCCACATATTCAATACACCTTAATAATAACTGTACAATGGATGTTAGTAGTGGTATAATTATGTACACTAGTGAATACCCATGTACTGTGAGCGTCACGTCAAAATTAATCCTACACAGCACTTTCGGCGCCTTTTTTTTTTAAAACTCACTCGTTTTCATTCACTCATTCAGAGGACTATATTTGTAATGTAGGGAATAGTGAAGGAGGGTATAGAGGGTGATCTGAGATACAGCCACTGCGTTTCTATAGCTCAAACAGTAGAGCTTGTTACTAGCAATTTGAAGGTCATGGGTTCGATTCCAAGGGAACAATTAAAAAAGAAAAAACATATATACTTTATATGTAATGCATGCTGCTTTGGATAAATGTACAGTAAATGGTCTTAAATCAGTGTGAAATACTTTGATATTGTAAATATCAATGCTCATTCGCTAATACACAGTACAGTGGCCCCAAAAGGAAACTTTTTTTTTGGGAAACAAGTTAATTGCATTAGAAAATAATGTAGTGGCATCTGCAAATAAGCAAGTACTTTTACCAACTGGTGAAATCACAGTGATTTTTAGTGAGTATACTGTATGTTTGGGATGTGTCTGAAACTTTGAAACTAAGTTACTTTGCTGCCCAGTTAGTCGATAACTGTATGAAGGTACCTCTTCAGAAACAGTGATATCGTGTGTATATACAGTATACAATATAGACATTTCCCATGGACACATGTCCAGAGTTACTACAGTTGTAATTCCACTAATGTTTGACAATCAGAAATCATGTTTTGCTTGAAGAGCGTGCTTATTTCTGTGTTTCTTAAAATGATTATGCCACTTGGTTTGACGTTTATCTAATGCAATTACATCCATTCATTTCAAATTGTGGCTGACTAGTCTAAATGCTGTTTTGGGGCCACCATCTTGTGTTCAAGCAAACCATTAGAGCAAGAAAGAGTGCGAAAGAGAAACATTGCTGTGCTAAAGGCGAAGAAATGCACTCAGCATCCAGAGACTACATTTTCAAGACATAAAATCACCTCTTCAGACTGACTTTGCAGTCTGTGATTTTTACGATGGCAGGCGTGGTATTAGTCGTTCCAATCTCTTGCTTTGTCTTGGCCCAGGCATATCGATGTTCGTAAGGCGCAGTAAAAATGACAATAAAATTCAATCTCAACTTTCAGTCTCAATCTCTTTTTATTGCACCTCATTGACAAGTCTCACGACTGTGCCGGGAGAGGTAATGCACTGAAGTGGCCTACAAACTCTGCCAGCGTGGCGAAAATAACCCGGCTGATTGCCGGGACTCTTGATTGCATGGAGCTGGACGGTAGGCAAAAGCTGCGGACCGTGATGTTGATTTACTTCCTGAAGGGACACGGATGACGGAACAGGTGCTGGAGTGTAAATATACATGTAGATCACCTTTTGATTGTAATGACACAGTGGGTGCCAAAAGCTCCAGGCCAGCCGTTTTTCTTTTTTTCCCCATTTGCTGATTATCTGAGCCACTGTTTACTGAATGCCTGGCATCTGGAAGTTCATTTCCTGCACTTAAGAAGAGCCACCATGCTATGTCCATTTTGGCCTGCCTCAATTGTAAAATCAAACACTAATTCTAGTTTTCATGGGTGCACCCTTCATGTGATGTATCATCAACTATGAGTACTGTGTGCTTTTAAAACATACTTTTCACACTCTCATCATGGTTTATTTAACTTCCCCACCAACAATATCCAACTGCACACATCACAAGTGAATTCTGTTTTACGTCATTTTTGCCACATATCAAAGCACCATTCATTATGTAGTAGAAATGATGGATGGAATTACATTTTTAAAATTGTTGGTATGATATTTAAAGTTTCTTTGTCTTGGTAAAAATAAAATGTAATGCTAATAAAAAAAAAATATATATATATATATATACAACATAATTTGACAGAATAATAGCTTGAAACGTTCTGTTCTTTTTTCGTTATTTTCCTCACGTCTTACTAAACAAGTCTCCTTACTAAACAAGCACAATAACTTCAGAAAAAATCAGTTTTTATACAAACATTTTCGGTTGTAGCAATGTCAGTTGTTGGAAATGGCAGACTACTTTGTCTTGCTAAGGCTAATTTAATTACTAGCATTTCGTGTATCCTAAATACTCACGATTAAATACTATTTTCACTATTTGACAACATTTACATTAAGCAAATATTTTCATCCAAAGTAATTCAAGGCATAGATTTTTTTATCAGTTAAAGGGATAGTTCACCCAAAATTTAAAATTCTGTCATTATTTATTAAGTCAACTGTTTGGCTACCAACAAATCTTCAAAATATATTCTTTTTCATTCAATAGTTGAAACAAATTCATACAGGTTTGGAACGACTTGAGTATGAATAAATGATGACAGAATTATGCATTTCAGGGTGAACTATCTCTTTAATGCATTCACTAGGAATTGAACCAACAACCTTGATGTTGTTTACACCATGCTCTGTTTGAGCTACATTAACACCTCAGTTTTTTTGTTTACTGTACATCGCTTCTCATACAATATGTCAGTGGTTCCCAACCCTGGTCCTGGAGGCACCCCAACGCTGCACGTTTTGCATGTCTCCTTTCTCTGACACACCAAATTCAGGTCTTGAAGTCTCTACTAATGAGCTGATGACCTGCATCAGGTGTGTTTGATTAAGGAGACATGCAAAACGCGCAGTGTTGGGGTGCCTCCAGGACCAGGGTTGGGACCCACTGCAATATGTAATCTCATGCTGTTCATATATGCTATTCACTGACACTATTGCCTCCTAGATAAACAAGTGCACTTTTTATATAACTTTTTTTTAGCGAGAATTGTTGGTTGAACTGACATCAAAACTGAGGGACACTGATAATTTAAGGTATAAAATGTATACTCATAACTTTAATACAATAAATATTGAACTTATATATGTTATTTCATTCTTTGTACTCACATATTACTATAAATAGATTAAAAAAAATAGTTTTAATAAAAACCAGCCCCTTGGAACATAAAATGCCCCCATTGATCAAGCAACACTCATAAACTGTTGTTGGAAAAATGTAACAGGAAAGCCATTCAAAACAGCTTGAAAGGAAATCACATAAATTCAGCTTCAAAAGAGGTTATTGAAGAGTTGAAAGCTACGTGTGCCTGTGTGACGACGAATGTTTTGTTGTCGAATCCGTTCGATGTATGGATTGTGGATGAGTATTGAGTCAGGGCTTTATCCAGGCGATGGAACCTTGGTGCTCTTGTCGGGATTCGCAGTGTTTGCTTGAACAATGTGAGAACTCATAAGAGCTACGATCAATCTGTCAGCGAATAAGCTGTCACGGAGGTGCTGCACCGAGGGATATTTAACGCAAACATAAAACAAGCCGTGTCTGTTGTTTTTATCGTCAAGGGAATATGAAATAGCAGGGTTTTTAAAAGCAGACGCGGACACGTGCCTGGCTGCTTTATGAGTGTGTACTTCTCTGACCACCACGTGAACTTTGCTTTGCAGGAAAATAATAATATGCGTGGAAATGTCATTCAGGCAAGTGACGAGTCAGATCTTATCGCAGCTCCATTATATGCAAAGGTGTAAAACATTTGGCTTCCTTATTTAGATGATGCGATTCCATCCAGGCGAAGAGCTGAAATAGCAAAGGAGGGTAAAATTGTTTTCCCACTATCTCTCCACAAACATAGACAGCAGCACCTGTCTCCCCCCGCCGTAAAGCTGATAATGCTCCTGATAAAGTACATGGACACCTGGATTTATTTCCTCTGCTATCACTCGCTTTATTTATTTATTTATTTCCGTGTCCTTTCGTATACAACCCCTACGTGCGTCTCGATTTCACCTCACCATCTGCACGCGGCTGCACTCAGTGATTCCTAAGCCAAAAATACCAGTAATGCCGTAGTTTCTCATTTCTTTCAATTTTTTTCTTTGGCTTTTTAACACACTAATGTGCTGGAAAGATGGCAGCACACTATGGTTAATACTGTTCCCGTTAAGTCATGCGCTCATAGTAAAGATAAGGGCTGCACTACTGGTCACACTTTTCCTGTATTCAGGCGCACTAATTTGGTTGCTTGGCAGTAGTAGTGGTGACAGAATCTGCAGCTTTCTTTGTAATAAAGATTCCATACCTTGTATTGGGGTGGGCGGTATGACCAATTTCATATACCACGGTAGCATATATCACAATATACATAGTTGTTTTTCCTAGAAATACAGCAACTACGGCTGATACAGGGTGAATTCAGGCTAATTGGGACATTTTTCCCCCAGTCATCTCAATGGCAAAATGTGTTCCAATTTACCTGAATTCACAGTATTAAACAACCAACTGTTAATATCTATTTTTTTCTATTCAAGTGAATCAAGTTTACTAAAGGAAAATTATTTATGAAAATATATACTTGATAATAATTTTATTTTCTTTGCATATATCAAAATGGCTTCATAAAACATTACAATGCTGCATTTCATCTATTCAGGTCGTGAATTGATATAAAATATCATTATATATTTGATATTATATATTTATAACGCTTAACATTAATTTTTTGTATTTTTATAATTAA
>NW_015540990.1:336892-339857 GCF_001515605.1 Sinocyclocheilus anshuiensis | reverse complement strand
TTTATATATATATATATATATATATATATATATATATGTATATATATTTGTATTATTCTACCAACATTTCTGTATTTCTGTATTTTTAAAGTGTATATGTAAATCTAAAATATTAAACCAAAAATATAATACACAAACAGTAATACAATTTATATTTTGTATGTATTCGTGTATGTATATGTGTTAGTAGTAATATTAATATATATTAAAACATTAATATTTCTATATTTTGAAATTTTATATACATATAAAATCAAAAATATAAATTCTAAATAAAAAATATAGTATAAAACACACACACACACACACACACACACACACACACACACACACACATTGCCTAGAGCCCTAGAACATGTGGATCTCCCATGACCCCATTTCGCCATAATTTCTGACTCTGCTGATGGTTTGAGTCCGTGTCTTCGATGTCTCCAAGACATCCGCCCCAAATATCAGTGACTGGATACATAATAACCCTCATCCAGAGCCCCTTATCAGAGTTGTCTGTATCCCCGGGGCGTCACAATCTGCAGTTCCTCGCTGAAGCGTTAAAAGGTGACGTCTGACGCACGCGGCTCCAACAAACGACCGCTTCTTCTCTCGCCCCAAACCCCCTCCTCGACCCCAAACAGTGCCTGCGTTGTTCTCATATCCGAGGTGATGAACCTTCCAGGCCCTCCAGACTTAAAAATATCCCGAGCTCTTCAGAGGAAGCTCGAATACAGGAGATGTGGAAGGGATGTGGATGCGACGCGATGCGTAAGGCCGCGGCAACCCCTGACAAATATCAAACAGCCGGGCATACTTTCATCCTGTATTCGGCTCACATTCACGCTACTGAAAGTGACCCTGTGTCACAGTTTTCTACACTGACAAACAACAGCCTTATACTGGACTGCCCCCACACTGAGCGCATTCATTTTTAAATGAGTCTCTTGCAGCAGGAGAACAAAAAAACCTTTCCGTTCTCCAGAATTATGGATGGAAATGGAAACGCTTTCATTCAGAGAGATTTCAAACAGATTGGCATTGAAAAAGCTTGCCAAACTGGATTTGTGGATTGATTGTAACTGTGAACATAATGACCTGACGGTCAATATTAATTACAAGCTACATTTGGTTATACATAGATTTGAATGAAAAATCACCACGGATCTGCTTAAAATAATCATCTTAAAGGTCAGTTGCCGTCCCAATGTGGGATTGTTTATGTCGGCATGGCTCATTGGGAAAGGCTGTAATGTCTGAGATTGATTGGATTATGTCTGCATGATTTGTGTGCCTCTCTCGGTACGAGAGAGGACCTGTATTAAGACCACCCTGCAGCTACCGCAGTGTTTGTGGACTTGATGGTCTGTAAACAGCCTGTCTCTGGGTTTTTATTAAACTCTTCCGCATAGAAAGCATCAACGCCACCTCCTCCTCTGTATTTCCATTTCAAGACTCCCTCACTCATTGCTGACTGAATCAAAATGAAGCTGGGAAAATTACTCTGAGCTCTGGATGTCTGACCATGTCACATCAAATTCTGTCGGAGGAGCTCTTACGGTTTCAATAGGGCTTGGTGCTTGTGAACTGCATTAGGGCTCTTGGAACTGATAAATGCTTGAGAATCTTGCTAGCATTGCTAGTGTTTTCCTTCATGGCGGTTAGCCCTGGGGAGCTTTCAAAGGGTTAGTTTACTTCTAAATGAAAATTCTGCAGACATTTATTCACTGTCTTGATGCTCCAAAGCCATGTGATTTTCTTTCTGTGTCGAGCAAAACAACCAAATTATATCGCAAAAAATCCAATGTCCGCTTTTTCATAACATTGAGCTCTAAAAATCTACTTCAAAAGAAATAAAATCATAGAGGTTTACAGTAGAACGACTTAAGGTGGATGCTGCACACTGCTAGTGGTTGAGGAGATTCCCCCGCTTTCATGTAAAGCGCTTTGAGTACCCAGAAAAGCACTATATAAATGTAACTAATTATTAAGGGTAAATGAGGACAATGCAGAGAGAAAATTCATTTTTAGGTGAACTGTTCCTTTAAGATTTCTTCTTTTGCATCTTTTAGCAATGTTTCTAGACAGCAGAGTTTCTAATATTGACCCTGTACATGCTGTTAGAGAATAACATGTAATCTTTTAAGACTAATACACAGAGAACGACTCTAAGATGATGAAAAATAAAACAAAATCAGATGTGATATAGCAGGTGAGGTAGATAAATTCACCATCATTTCTTATTTGTGTAATAATGCAGTGCAAGTCTATATTTAATTTTCCAATTCTTGAGCCGTAGCACCTGCCGTCTTTCATTTTCACAGAGGAGTTGCCTTGAAGAGCCACTAATATCAAACACAAACAATCAATCTCAGGCAATCCTGAGCAGCCCTAATGGAGAAGAGCAGAATATTAATTATTGCGATGGAAGGAGAAAAAACAAAAGCGGCTGCCACGGTGATGTAGCTCAGCTAATTTATGTGTGTTTGGGTGCCAGGGGAGCTCCTGCAAATCTAGTAATGGCGCTTTCACACTCACAACCACGTATACACGCGTAATCGCACATGTTAATCAAGTAACCTGACACACACATTTCCAACTAATGTATATGCATTAGTGCCTATAACTCATTAAGGATACTTCAACTTAGATTTTTTTCAAGTGTGTGTGTGTGTGTGAGAGAGACAGAACTCTTCTTTGTCTTTCCACATGGCAATGATAGTAAAAAAAAGAAAAGAAAAAACTCACAGTAAGAAAAAATAAATTATAAAGGGATTAAAATTGGATTTTTGGCATGTAAAAATGACGGGCGGATAGATAGATAGATAGATAGATAGATGACAGATGGATGGATGGATGGACATACAGGTGGACAGACAGACAGATAGATAGATAGATAGATAGATAGATAGATAGATGATGGATGGATGGACATACGGATGAACAGATAGATAGATAGATAGATAGATAGATAGAT
>NW_015540990.1:329535-336437 GCF_001515605.1 Sinocyclocheilus anshuiensis | reverse complement strand
GATGAACAGATGGTAGATAGATAGATAGATAGATAGATAGATAGATAGATAGATAGATAGATAGATAGATGGCAGATGGATGGACATACAGATGAACAGATAGACAGACAGACAGAGACAGACAGACAGACAGACAGACAGATAGATAGATAGATAGATAGATAGATAGATAGATAGATAGATAGATGACGGATGGATGGATGGATATATGGATGAACAGATGATAGATAGATAGATAGATAGATAGATAGATGACGGATGGATGGATGGATGGATGGACATACGGATGGACAGACAGACAGACAGACAGACAGACAGATAGATAGATAGATAGATAGATAGATAGATAGATAGATAGATGATGGACGGATGGATGGACATACGGATGAACAGATAGATAGATAGATAGATAGATAGATAGATGACGGATGGATGGATGGACATATGGATGAACAAATCAGGTATCAAAAATCTGTTAAAGCTGCAAAATGTCAATATTTTCAGATATTAGGGCCTTTCGCACCGCAGGAACCTTTTCATAGTACCAGAACTAATTGTGGAACTACCCACTTTTTGGCGTTTTCGCACCGCCGGAACTGGGAGCGATTTTAGTACCGGACTGCCTTTTTCGAGAACCAAATTAGCTCCTACTCCGGAGCAGGCTCTAACCGGCACAACTGGTACTAATCGTGACGTGAGTAGACATTGATTGGCCAAACGCGTATGAAAACGCCCTCACCCTCCATGATTTAAAACACCGTGTAAACATACTGTAAACATTGTGTCAACTTATTTCGCAAGTATGGAGAACAGCGATAGATGGACGGACGCTGAAGTGCAGGCACTTGTAGCAAATGTAGCACTGCCAGTTGTCGTTGGAGATTCTTAGTCCTCCTTTCCGTTCTTTCAATCGCTTTACGTATAAGTCGATTATTTGTCCATTATTGTGAAACCCACGAGACACAACAAAAACACAGCTCCGATCACAGCATCCTCCATCATCCTGTTGTTAACGTTGTTTTTCTTTGTTTTCGTTGTTGAACGCCGCGCACAAATGACGTCGCTGTCGACCGGTTCCTAGTACACACTGTCGGTGCGAATGCAACCCTTTAAATAGTACTGGGAAATAGTTTGCGCAAAATTGTCCCAGTACTTTAGTACTGTCCATTTAGTTCTGGAACTAAAGCGGTGCGAAAGGCCCTATAGATAGATAGATAGATAGATAAACAGACAGATAGATGTTTGTGTGCTCAGGTTTTTCATCTCGCTGTGAAAGAAAACACTTCTGTCTAACCTTTTCCTCAGCATGGACCGAGGCTGTAAACTACACAGCCAGCAGCTGTCGTATTGATTGGTACTCAGATAAATGCTGTCATTACTGGGACTTGCAGTCGCCCGTTTATGTTTGTTTGATGTAAAGTGAAGTTTATTCTTCTCCCCTCATAGTTCTTCTCACTTTCTGGCTCGGTTTGAGTGAAATGGCACCTCAGAAAGCAGCTCAGCTGTCTTATCAGCCCTCCTTAGTAAAGCAGAACTCCCACCGTCTCACACACACACTCAACTATCTCTCATCCTCTTCCACCTCTCTCCTTCAGCTCAGCCTCTTCAGTTTACCTCTCCACCCAGGGGGATGCTTTATTGCTCAGAGGTTGCTCTTTCATACCTCAGGAGACTCAAAGGTGCTAGAAGCAAATTTTCTTTTGGAATACTACAATGTAGATGATGACTGATGCCACATCTGTCTTTGCTATTGTTCAGAGAGCATAAAAAAAGCAGTGGCCTTTTAGTTTTTAGTCAATCAGAAACACTCTGCATGGGAGCCAATTTGCATGTTTGATATCAGGTTAACTGACATGTCTTTGGATGGCAGCAGAGCTAAAGTTAGCAAAATGATGGATCTAGAAACATAAAATAATGCTTAAATGTGTTGTGTGTTATTTTTTGTTGACTGTACTAAAGTATAAAATACCATAATATGTTTGCAGATATTTAACAAACATGCTAAGATCACATACTTGTTTCTCTTAAAAACAGTGCTACAGTCAGTTATTCTACTCTGAAATGTGCATTCCGTGTTGGAATGTCTGTTTTTATTTTGGTCTGTTTTGGTATTTTGACACCCTGGGTTGCCAGTTGGTGGAAAACACGGCGTTTTGGAGCCATGGAAGCCAGCAAATGAACTGGGTCAGAGATTGCAAAATCTACCTGAGCAAAAAATCCTCGGCATCCATCTAAAAAGCTCTATGACAAGAGGCATATTAAAATACAGATAAATCAACTCGTCAACTTACAGCGTAAAGCCTTCCATTGTCAATTGCGCTTGTTCCTGTTGCAGCAACCTGGCAACCCCAAACGTATAATAAAATATACTGTTATCATAATTGAACATGAACATTTGTGAAATTAGTGATATGTGCATTCGTATTACGTGTTTGCTAGTACTTAAAGAATGCGTCTGTGTGCAGACACGTAGTGTTTCTTTACAAAGTGACATTGCCTACTACTGGCCTGGCATGCATAATACAGTCATTTTCATAGATCTGCGTGAACTGGGATCGTTTTGACAACAATGTTGTCTGTACAAAAAAACGCTCAAAAATGCAAATGTAAATTGTTTTTTATGCTTTTAGTACATCATTGGCATATAAATGTCCCCTCAGATGTGTAGTGCACAAAGTGTTACAGTAAGTGAATTCAGGAGCTTCTGGTTTAAGCGCTCCACCCTTGGGGTGTGTTGCCATGGTTGCCAGGGGCAAAGCTGTTTCCTGCAGAGAAATAAAAATGGACACTAATTAGACAGTTTATTCACGTTAACCATCTGTTTCTATGGTCATGTTTTATCTTTCAGGTCAGTTTTCAATTCATAAAGTTAACTAAAGTAAGAATACACAGTATTCATAAAACAGTAGGCAAAAAGTACCCAGTAATGACCTACTGTTTCCGGTGAGATTCTGAAATGCACATACGATGGACACTTTACTATCCCATGAGGCCACGAGAGAGGATTTGTGAATGTGAACTGAGATGTAGTACATCTGGATTGTATGAATGGGTTCGTACTACACACATTCATACTATACAGAACATACTTTTTTTAACAGTTGCAAGCAAGCATTCATCCAAAAGTACCTACTCAGAGAGAATGCGATTCCGGATGCAGCCACGTTATGTACAACAGGACTGCACACTTGCAACGTGCACAATATTCAGGTTCTCATATTTGTTTAGCATGTTTCTAACTTATGTTAATGTTAAGTTCAGATTAAGATCTCTGACTTTTGTGAGATCTTTTCTCAAACTCAAAATATGCATTTTACTTTTATGCATTCGTTAGATGCCTTTTTCCAAAGAAGCTCACATTGCATTCAAGATTCAAATTTTATGCGTTTCCTTGAGAGTCAAACCTATGCCCTATTCTCTACTGTTTGAGCTACAGGAATGCCCAGGAAAGTGAATTTTAGATACTTTTAGATGTATCTAGTTGTATTAGATGAGTTTGAAGCCACACATGAGATTACTTTGGTATTTTTTTCTGTGGAGAAGCAACAGAAAAAAATAAAAATCTCCATTCGCTCTCATTTTAATCTCAGGAGGAACGTTTGAGATATTAAAGTGAGTGTGGTTTTTCTATCATACCTTCTCGCTCCTCACCTCCATCTCTTTGTGTGTTCTACTCTCATGTTCTGCGGGTCACATCCTTTTTTATTGCACACCGTATATGATTTGACTCTCCAGGGCTCAGCTCACTAAATGGCTGCCTGGTCGACGGACGATTTTAACTCTAAACCTCAGGAGGGAAGGAAACACAGAGTGGGCAGATGGTCAGTGAGGGGAGGGGGCGGTAGAAGGGGCAGAGAGAGGTGAGGGAAAACTGGAGCCGGCGAGAAAGGAAGTCAGTTCATGAGAGATGGAATATATAAAGAAAGGAGAACCAAGGCACAAAGTCTCCTCTCCGAGTTTCCAGTATTCTCTCTGAACTCTCTAGAGACGAAGTCTCCGTAGAGTGAGATTGCTGTTCCCGGTAATGCACTAACTGCTGCCGTCTACCCGAGCGCTGACACGCTGGCTACAGAACTCTGTCACCATACATGCCGCCTGTCAGAGAAATGGGTAGATTTTCACTTAGTTTGTAGTTGAATATTTTCCGCATTGTGGCATGAACAGGATCCTGTTCGGCGTCGAGCTTCTTGTTATGCCGAGACTCTCTCGCTTTCAACACACGCATTATAAGCCAGCCAGAAGCCCTGTGCTGTTGCCATGTGACACACACGGTGTGTCTTTATCTCTCTCTGCCCTTATCGCTCAAGTCAGTTTTATTTCTCTCTGGGTTGTTTTTTTGTTCCTTTACACTTCTGAGGCGCGACACCAAAACAAGCCCTTCTTTTAAACCAAGCTATTTCAAAAGTGGCACTGGGGTGAGAGAGCGCAACAAAGTGGATTCAATGCCGCTAGTGGGATAAATACAGTGAATTCATATTAAACCTAAATCCATGCAAAGGCCATGCTTGGGAGTCACTAAATCCAGTCAGTATCTGAAATTGATATCATTTATCAAATCCCAAAAGATCAAAGCGTGACTATCAGAACATAGTCAGGGAAAGAGTTATAATGACTTCATCCTATACTATGACTGCCTCAGTCAATTTTATATTTTTTTGAAAGCAGCAGTGTCTAGCAGTGTGTAGCAGCATTTAGTCTAGTGTCGCCAAGCGGAAACATGAAATGAGTGATTCCCTGCGTCCCAATGTTCATACTATCCATCCTAAATAGTATGTGAGATTAATAATAAGTGATAATAAGTGTGTCCCAAAGCATAGTATGTTGAAAAGAGTATGCCAAAAGTCCCCGGATGGTCTACTATTTCAGGTAGATTTTTGAAGTGTGGATCCGTGCACATTCTAATGGCTAAAATTGGCCACAATCCATTGCGCTTTGGCGAAGGATTCGGTCCTGAACTACAGACACAAATAAAACGCGTTAGAAAAACTACGTGGCGGATGCACGCAATCGACGGTTAGGTAGAGAGGTTTACAAAAAGGGGTTTGAGTTACTAATAATCAACATTTAACCTGGTAAAGAATATTTATTTATTGTTATCCGTGTTATATTTCATCTGCAACAGCAATGTGAACTTTTATAAACATCCATTTGGTTGTTAACTTTTAAATGCATAATTTTGCAGAAAATATGAGCAGAGTTCTCCGCATGAAAGACTGGCAGATCAACGAGCTACTTCTTTTCTCTCCAGTATGGTAAGAAGTTAAATGAAATGAAATGAAATGTGGAGGGTGTTAACTGTGACAAGATGATTGACAGGCCAGTTTACAGTGACAGGGTGTGTGTAACAGGTGCGACAGAGCGGTCCTTTAAAGACGCAACTGTGTGACGTGATAGTATGTCCCAAAGCTTGCCTACTCTTCTACTACACACTCAAAAGTGTGTATTTTTTTTTTCACCAAAAGAGTACATACTTTAAGGGCGTAGTATAAGTAGGCACATTGGGAGGCAGCAATTGTTTTCATACAGCTTTCCCAAACACTTCCCCACCTGCCATTGGCCACACAAATCGATAGCTCTGCCCAAAACTCACGCCATTGGCTGAGCCAATGTTGAGCTAATGGGGATGCTTAAAGTGTGTGCTAACATGCATAAAGTTACAATATAAATTAAGTAGCAGTGAAATGGATTATTAAATAAGAAAAAAAAAACTTAAAGGTGCAATAGGTGATTGTCTTCAGAAACATTTTTTTTGTTATGCTGGTTGAAAGTCTCTTCACATCCCGATAGCAATCATTAAGTTAAATGGTGTAAATGTATTTATCTGTATTTATATAATATTTTGTGGAAGGCGTAGGACCAAGAAATGTTTGTTGCTCGTTCCAAGCATTTTAATTGACTTTCCTACCTGCCTGTCAACATATGTATTCGCATGCCTCTGCTCACCCGGTTCGTGCAGACAGGATACGTCATCAGCGCGTTCACGTACGCTGTGCAGACAGAGCGAGAATGGCAAACATCAACAACCTGACCTTCCTTCCTGGTATTGTAGTACGGTGGTACGGCACGGTACGGCTCAGTACGGTTCACTTTTTTGGGGTTTTCCACTGGGTACAGTACCTGGTACCTGGTACTTTTTTTAGTACCACCTCGGTTGGGGTTCCAAGTGAACCGTACCGTTACCAAAACGTGACGTGTAAACTCTGCTGGTCACTGATTGGCCGGAGAGAATCGTCACTGAACTTGCGACACAAACACAACAGAACCGCTAGATTTAAATCAGCACAGCCAGCGAAAGATCGAACGCAACCGTTTTGAACGAGCACACCTTTTTTTAACAACCAAAAAGTTTTGTTGTCTGTTGTGGAAGAACAGACGTTCCTCTCGTTGATAGCAGAGGAGCGGATCCAGCGAGAGATTGATGGGGATGACGCGGAATGAAAAAGTTTATTTTAGGAGTCGTGGTAGTAGAGGCGGCGCAACTATAACGACATGTGAATAATCCCGCCCACTCTAAAGCGGTACTGAGTGCCGAACCGTGCCGTGCCGTACTGAGCCGTGCCGAGCCGAGTCGTACCACACAGTGGAAAAGCGCCATAACTGTACTATAAAGTTTTCTCACCGGTGAAAGACACATGCCGTATTGTAGTAATGTTGTCTCTGGTCGTCTGATCTGTTCGCATTCGTGTGTTCAGGAGACGTGGCTTTGGACGGCGGTTTGCAGGGAGGGTGGGACGTTTGCTTTCAGTGCTATCAGGCTAAAGTTAGCATTTTCCAAGACCTCCTACTGCACCTTTAATCTGTGAAAGCACGTACAGAATGACGCGTTCGTTGTGTGACAGAGTAAATAGCATGTGCAGTGGCAGCAGCGGCAGCCTCCCCCAGGTCTTAATGACCATTCGGTC
>NW_015540990.1:328609-329418 GCF_001515605.1 Sinocyclocheilus anshuiensis | reverse complement strand
GAAGTGAGCTACGTGCATGAACTGTGTTCCGATCGATATGATCCCTACACAGTGTTCATTGCTCCCTACTCCCTGAGTGGGGGAAATCCGTTGAAGTTTACTTCACTTCAGAACATGGGCTGGAATTGGTATCCGCTGATGTAGCCTATTGTAGTAATGTTGTCTCTGGTCTGTGAGCGTAAATGCGGTCAGGGGGGCGTGGCTTTGGACGGATTGCAGGGAGGGTGGGACGTTCGCTTACAGTGCTATCAGGCTAAAGTTAGCATTTTCCAAGATCTCCTACTGCACCTTTAAGGCAGGGACATGATTCAACGCATCGGCTGTTGATTGGATGGAGCCAGGGCGTGTCTAAAGGGGTGGTACGGGGTTGTCTGTTCAATGGTTTTTATTTATAAAAAGAGAGATGCGTTGTCCATGTCATCCTACTTGTGTTGGAGCACATGACTTTTCCCATGGCCCCTCCCTGACTGGTTCTTGGTCCCCCCTGTGCCACCCCAATAAAAAAAAAAAAAACCTAGAATCGCCCCTGGATGGAGGCAGATCTGCATGTGTGCTTGTAGGAAAGGGGCAGAGTTTAAAGAGACTAAATGTGACCCTGGACCACAAAAACAGTCATAAGGGTCAATTTTTGTAAATGTTTGAATAAATAAGCTTTCCATTGATGTATGGTTTGTTAGGATAGAACAATATTTGGCCAAGATACAACTATTTGATAATCTGGAATCTGACGGTGCAAAAAAATCTAAATATTGAGAAAATTGCCTTTAAAGTTGTCTAAATGAAGTTCTTAGCAATGCATATTACTAAAC
>NW_015540990.1:322887-327136 GCF_001515605.1 Sinocyclocheilus anshuiensis | reverse complement strand
TATTTGAAAATCTGGAATCTGAGGGTGCAAAAAAATCAAAATACTGAGAAAATCGTCTTTAAAGTTGTCTAAATTAAGTTCTTAGCAATGCATATTACTAAACAAAAATTAAGTTTTAATATATTTACAGTAGGAAATGTACAAAATATTTTCATGGAACATGATCTTTACTTAATATCCTAATGATTTTTGGCATAAAAGAAAAATCAATAATTTTGATCCATACAATGTATTTTTGGCTATTGCTACAAATATACCCCAGCGACTTAAGACTGGTTTTGTGGTCCAGGGACAAATGTTTGGCAAAGTCCAGCATACATCACCAGAGAGAACTGGAAGATCACTGAAAGATCAAGTTAAAAAAAAAATATTTAGCCGGGACAAGAGAAAGTACAGTGTTTTAACATCTAAAACATATTTACTTCAGCTTTAACTGGCAAGAAACTGCTACCAGACTTGACTTTCACATCACCAAAACATCATTCTAATGATCTAGAACAAATTCAAGTGAGTTTTAAAGACAACTAAACACATATTTAATGTAATCATGAAGCGGAAAAAATGTGAATTACATTTATGAGACATTTATGACATTTATGAATTAATATTCTTTTTCAGTGGCTCCATCAAATGCCATGTTTACTCTTTCTACTAACAGCACATGCACAGCCAGGATTGTGGGATAGTGAAGGACACATCTATGCGACTTCAAAGAACCCAAAATAAAGATGAAGGCATTTTAGTAGACAGAATGTTACACACGCACCATGGTGCCTCCCTTCCCTCGGTATACTGCTTGCGAAGGTAGCATTTTTCAGGTTTCAGACACAACCGATAAATCAAGTCATCGTCCAAAATCAATATCATTCAGCAAATCCCAACAGCATTAGATCAAAGCACAAATCACTGAAAGTGGTCAGGAAACAGGTTAGGATCTTCACGTCGTCATACTTAGCTACATTACAGCAGACACTTTTGACAAGGTGTTTATGAGAAAGGTTATTAAGAAAATAAGCAGCAGGTGACAACGGAAACTATGGCAACCAATGACTAGACCTGTGAGACTGATAAACCTGTGATAAAGAGGTGAGGCCTCTATGACAGCTAAATAAAACTGCTTACACATAGGCTATGTTCAGTGTACTGCATTCTGTGTTGTTTGCTCTGTTGAATACTGCACATTTTGACCAATCAGAACAATATGCACATTATTCAAACTTCAGAGAATATATACTGCAAAATACAAAAATAGTAGCATGGTAGTATTCTATTTCAAACATATTGCAAATTGTATACTATGTTGTCTCCCAAATGATGTACTATACTGTAAACTATGCACTATGTACTTTATCATCAAGTGTATGACATTTGTAAGCTTTGTCAGTCATGCAGCATCCTTCCCCCTTCGTTACATAAGGAAAGCTGCGACAATTGAATGCATGAAGTGTAAAACATTCCACACTTAGTTTTTTTTTTTTCTTCAGTTAATTAATCATCTGGGTATTTGAAGTGCACTTTTTTCCTTTTTGGAATTGTCAGTGTAAACACTATGTACACTATTTATACAAAACAAAAATGGCATAAAATAATTCATTAGCAATGGAATTGGGATGTACCTCTAGTGTACAGTATTTGTGGCATACGCTGTTCTATTTAAAATGGCTTATAATATATAAAGCTCTAGTACTTTACAGTGTTTACGTTACAGGCATCCAGTTATCAGCAAACAAACAAACAAACAATAAATAAATAATCCAGTTTTGTAAAAAGGTTTGAACTTTTTTCAGTTTTAGTCATAATATTTTACTCTTGTGCTAAAAATTCTGTAAATCTCTCATTATACCATGTGGCATTATACCTGGATTCAGATTCAAAAATTATTTTTGTCAACTTTATTTTTTCTTTTTGGAACTGATTGATTGCAGGCCTCACTGATCCAAGCTAATGCACTTATTTTTTAAATGAAATTATTTGTGGATAATTCACTATTCACTGTAAGCAAGCCAGTAGGTTTTAGTCTAATGCAACAACATTTTCAGGAAAAAGAAAATCTTCACCGGGCCAAAATGAGCAGAAAACAACATGAGGGTTAAGATGATGTCATTTCTGGTTTATTCAAATGGAAGGTCAAGTCATGTGCATCGCATTATGGGATACAATATGCTGTACACTATATGAACTATTTTGCACATTTTGGCAAACAACAGCAAGTATTCAATGCATACAGAAAATTTACTATTTATACTGTTCCATTACATTTATGCATTTGGCAGACACTTTTTATCTGTAGCAACTTATGTTGTTTTCAAGTTATATGCTTGATCAGTTCATGTATTACCTTGAAATCAAACCCACATCCTTTCTGTTGCTGGCATCCTTCTTTACTGTTTGAGCTAGAGGAACACCCAGGAAAGTGATTTTAAGAGTAAACTCTTTCTAGATGAGTCTGAAGCTATCAAATATTGAGGTGTGATGCACAGAAGGAAGGATGATGCCATCAGACAGCATGTGTATATTGTAGAATTAGCCCATTGGAATACTGTTATAAAAGCAGCTCAGGAGAATTTGAGGATTGCTGTCACAGCATTAGCTGGTTGTAACCCTTCTGCTTTCCTCTTGGCACGCCTGTCCCTGTTACCCAGTTTAGCAGCGTATTATCTTACTAGTACCACTCCTCCGAACATGGAACGGCAAGCTTTGGCGGCATATTTGGGTCAGGTATTAGCGCCGCACCTCTGACGTGTGTACTAACATGCTTTGCTTTCTCCCCTCTCTGGGACTCCTCCGCCAATTGCATGGATAAACGACTAGAACAGAACGAGCGGCGGAGGAGGAGACTCGTGGGTTCCAAGCGTTTGATCCCTATCGAAGCATGTTTTATAGATATCAGAGCCTGACGTCTGCTGGGACTCTACAACTCAATGACTCTATTCCAAACAGCGAAACAGAAAAAAGAAAACATTCCCGTCGCATCTCTCTACCCTTTCCCTCTAGAGAGACGGGAGGGATGTTGGCTTACATGAGCTTAAGAGACTCACACTTGCTGCCTGTTTTGATACTGACGGGCTGAAGACGTTATAGGAATATTATGCATTTCAGCCGAACCCCTGGGACCAAGTTAATATCATAGTGTTTACACGGCAGCGCCATACTGATACTCCTTTATTTTCTTCAATGGCAGCAAACCCTAAGTATTGGAGCGGTTTCAATATCACGGTTCAGTTTTTTATTGGTTGGTGTTAAAGTTTTTTTTTTTTTTGAAGCATCCTGCCACACCAGAGTTCACCTAAAAAGATAGTGTGGAGTACAGAGCACAGTTGAGCCTAAATTATGGAAATGAAACACTAATTGATAATCCTGGTGACATTATAAAATCATCACACTATTTTGATAAAAATCAGTTTTAAAATTGTTTAAAACGTTTACAATGTAGCCAAAAGTGATGGTGTCATTGTAATATTTGGATATTAAAATTGTGGCCAGTTAAATAAACTTAGTTACTATGTTAGGACTGTATCTTAAAGAGATCACCCACAAATCAAAATGTTGTACCAAACAGTTGCTTCCTTAGTATTTATTATTTTTCCTCCTGCTATGGAAGTCAGTTTGGTTACTGTTCGCTACCGTCTGTTTAGTTACCAACATTCTTCAAAATGCAATATTTTAAGTTGTGTTCAACAGAAGAAAGAAACCCATCCAGGTTTGGAATAACTTGAGAGTGAATAAACGATAAGATAATTTGCATTTTTTTAGTTGAACTATCCCTAAGAACTAGTCTGACTAGCAGTTATTCAAGGGGTAATCTTACCTTTCGGATTCAAATTAGACCAATATACATATATATATATATATATGTAAATATATACATATATTTGTAACTGACTTTAAAAAGTTATGTCCAGTCTTAAAGAAAAGAAAATAATAATAAAATACTGAGTTATGATTGCCCTTGTCTTGCATATATTTAACAATTTATAGCCAGAATGTGTTTTGGTTCTCATGTACAGTCAATAGAAATCAAGATCCTACTAAACTTAAAAAAAAAAAAAAAAAACCCTTTTGAGTAGTGATGCACCAAAATGAAAATTCTTGGCTGAAATGTAAAATTCTGGACACACTGGGCAGTAGAAACGCTCATTTTAAATTAGCCTTTGTTTGGAATAATTAAGCAAATTATATATTTATAATTATATTTATTCCTTAATGACTCATGAAACCTGTTTTGGATCAGAGTCGGATTTCAACATGT
>NW_015540990.1:317278-322848 GCF_001515605.1 Sinocyclocheilus anshuiensis | reverse complement strand
AAAAAAAAAAAAAAAACGCTATTTTACTGCCTTGGAAACATTGGTATGCTCATGCAAATAAGTTATTATTAGTATTGTTATTTGAATATATTCTCTCATTTCCTTTCTGACATTTTTTGACCAAAATATTATTGGCTCATAATAATATGCTATTTTATTAGATTCTGGATACCTCATGACTTAAGTAGATCAGAACACAAAGAGCAATTCATAATAATATTTCTGTCCTTGAGATACTGAGTCATCTTTGAAATACCAGAGGGGAACGTCTAAGAGTTTAGGCCAAAGGGGAAACAAATAGCTCCCCTCTCTACAATAAAGCAACCTTAGTAATGTGACATTATAATGGACTGTGTCTCAATATGGAGGCGTCTGGGTACATTCACAGGGACTTTTATTAGCACTATATTCGCTATGACACACGACCTGGTGGTTTTAACCTCATCATCATTTCACAAAGAGAAAATTAAGACTTTCACATAGTCTAACGGTGTTTGTAACCTTCCACATCCCTGAGAATACTGGCATATAACAGCCTTTCATTTGCTCCAGCAGTGCCATTTTAACAACTGTAGAATGTCTAACTCTCATGCTAACACGGCGCTAGTCCTGGATATTCATGATGTCGCAGTGATACCATGTTTGATTCAACACAAATATTCGCTATGACACACGACCTGGTGGTTTTAACCTCATCATCATTTCACAAAGAGAAAATTAAGACTTTCACATAGTCTAACGGTGTTTGTAACCTTCCACATCCCTGAGAATACTGGCATATAACAGCCTTTCATTTGCTCCAGCAGTGCCATTTTAACAACTGTAGAATGTCTAACTCTCATGCTAACACGGCGCTAGTCCTGGATATTCATGATGTCGCAGTGATACCGTGTTTGATTCAACACAATCCCCAGCACGTGCAATATGTATGTATGAGCAGGTACGTACGAAAGCCTGTTTCTGACTTCTGTTTTATTGCAGCATCCATGTCCTTCTCCTAGCATAGTCATATTTACACTTAGCGATCAGTCCAAAAGAATTGACTCTGGCGTGTCCCATTGCAATTATTCTCAATTCATAATTAATGCGCAGCGGTCTGGGAGCTAATTTAGGCTTGCACGTTGACTTGTCTGCTGTGTGTGGCTGTCAGTCCCCATCACGGTAAACAGCGGTAGTGGAGGAGAGAGCCCGGCATGTTAGCGCATTAGCGGGGCCCGTGGGAGCTGTTCTTTGTGGCGTGCTGTTATTCCTTTGTAGTGAGAGACGCACAAAAACAGCCAAAGGAGTGGCGAGAACAGATGCAGGTGATGTTTACACTCTCGGAGCTGTTGATTTCATATCCTGCTAGAGATACGCCACAATGCTAAAGATGCTAAATTAATGTGAGGTTAATTTGGAGAGCCGATTTCAATCCTGATGTCAACATGTGAGTTATATAATTATGTTGGGTGAAAATAATTATTTTCAAAACAGCTGTAAAGTATAGCTAAGAATTACTACTTGGCAAAATATCACTGATTGCTTTGACAAATGCATAGATACAACGTTACATTTAATTAGATGGGTCTGATTAGAAGAGGTAGTGAGGTGCTGATAAACATGCACTTGTGCCTTCACATGCTATAAAAATAATTTTTAAAAATTCTGTCATGTCTTACCCACATCTCATTCCAAACCTGAATGATGTTCTTGCCTCTTTGGAACAAAAAAAGATGCACCAACCCAGCTAACAAAAATATGTTCTAAGAACATTTTACTAAACATTATTTCTGAATAACGTTTTCAATATGTTTAAAATCTTGATATATTCAAAATGGTTATTCAAACGTTAGGCTTTGTGTCCACCAACATATTTTAGCCTGCTGAAAATGCCAGGCACTCTGCTGAAAATGCCTAGCTGTGAGCACTTCTGCAGCACAATGTTTTTTTTTTCAGTTGAGACGCTTTGGTTGATATGAAACGGAATACCTTAAATAGTTTAATAGTATCTGATTCTGCAGACAGTTTATGTCCGACTATAAAAATGTTGACACAATGTAAAGTATTTGCACTGACCCTTGTTTTAAATGATTTTGTTCAGTTGCTGTTGTCATCAGTTGCTGTTGTACAACCAGGATGTGGTGGTTGGTTGGTGTGGTATTTGTCCCGCCCCTCCTTCACTGTGATTGGACAGCTGGGTAAAAATGACAGTGATGAACACTGCGTTTTAAAAAAATGTCCGAAAGTGCAGCGGTGCTCAGTGTGAAATAAAGGCTCGGTGCCTTGTCACGTTCCTGGCACTCCCATTGTAAGCAAGTGAAAAAAATAAAATAAATGTTCGCCTCAGGAAAAAATGCTTTTGAATGTTCTCTGAATGTTAATGTTGTCTGAAAGTTAATGTTTGAAAAATGCAACCCAAGCTCATTGGAAATACGTGCCTCTAAATGCATTTCTGCAACACTGTTACTACGTACCTTACTGTATGTTTCGAGGCAGTTTCAAAGTGAAACCTCCAGTGAGTGGCACTAAAACGCGGGTTCAATATGTGACCCTGGCACGTTTTTGTTACGGTGATATAGGCACTTATTGCTGTTTTTTATTACGTTGCTTCAGGTACATAGTGTGGTGGTTCGTAATTCAAATATCCGGGGAGTGTCGCTAAATGTTAATGCTCTATCGTGTTGGAAATATCCCCTACAACACACCCAACCCTAAACCTATAGTCGATAATGTTAACAAATGCAAAACTGGTATAAAAATGGATTCCTTGATACCTCGTACCCGAGCTCTTTACCTCTCAAGTCGAACTCCATACCGCGCGAGCTACTGAACAAACCTACTGAATATACAGTAAAAACCCATACATATGAAGCTGGATATGTGACGCTAACATTCAAAAGTATCAGTTTTCAAATGTCGCAGCATGTTAAAATGGTTTTGAATTCATAACACGATATTCCTCAAGTAATTGTGCGAAAATTAGGCTTTATTAATCGAAACTGTGGACCTGCAAATCATACTTTGTGTGAAAATGAACAAAAGTTGTCAGAGTTTTACTGACGCTAGTGTTTATTTCAACTGGAAACTGCAGCGATTCGTATGTATAGGTACGTTTTTTCAGTTTTGCAGAAATGTATTTAGAGGCACGTATTTCCAGTGAGCTTGTTGCAAAAATGACAAATTTTTTTACCTTTTCAGAAAAAAATGTTTCATGAACAACATATAAATATAATTTTGGTAACGTTATTATAGACCAAACAACTTTAAATGAATGTTCTATTAATTTTGTTCATAACTTTGAGAGAACCTTGCCAGAATATAAGAAAGAACCTTCTGAGAACATTCCCTGTTAGCTGGAAATTATACACCGCAAACATCTTGTAGGCAGTGTCTTACTTGGTGGAAAGATTGTTCATTCTGATTACTATTATCAATGAATGAAACTTTTTAATGAACATTAATGTCTTTTATAATACCATCATATTTTTAGTAAAAGCAATAAGCCACTCTAGGCATTGCAATAATTTTACTAGTTTCTGGGGTCTTCACTTCATGTCATGCCGAACAGCACTCAATGCAATGTGCTAATTATGTTAATATTGCACTGAATCCACCCTTCTTCTTAATGAGCCTTTAGGAACCTGTAGCACTGTGGTTAGCAGTGAAAAACATTTTCCGCCGTTTTCCCGAATTTCTGTCTCTGTATGCGTATAAAAGTATATATAGACAGGCATCAGCTCATTTTCTTGCCTTATGTCAGACGTGTGGATGCGTGCGGCAGCATGCACAGATGTTCTATTAGCTGCACATCAAGGTAGCTAATTGCTGCCGCGTGTAAACTAGGCACTGAAGTTTTGATATATCGCTGAGTGTTTATTCATAAATTATGCACCTTTTTTCCCCATCTCTTCATGCAAAATTAGCTCTCGCAAATGTTTTGGTGAAAACCCAAAGTGCCTTCCGCTTAGAGGGGCTGTTGTAATTGTTGCAGAGCTTTTGACACCTGAAAGATGCCTATCATTGTGCGCTGTTGAGTGAGAGGAAATACAAATGGTTAAAGGGAGGGGTTCGTTGCTCATTTTCCCCCCATTTGAATTAGCATAAATGATGCCATGAAAATATGAATGACACAGCCCAAAATAAAATTGATAAATGCTAGGTTGATGATAGAAGCTTGCAATTTTCGCAGATGCTTTGCGTGCAGTATGCATCGCATGTGGGCGTCTGAGGCAGAGACGAAACAATCACATAGGATAGAAAGATCATCTTGACGGATGCATAAGAAGTGGGCACATTTTCTCATTAGTGAATCTTAGATTACGCCGCATCACAAAAGAGAAGGTACAGTAAAAGAGCTATCCAGGTACACACACGTGCACGCAAACACAGGCTCTTTCTAATGCACCCAACCGCAGATATCATTATCTAGAGCAGGAGATGATGGTGTCATCGATTGTGGCCGAGTCGGGAGCATTTCATTTGCTTCAGGCTACGCGTCTGATGAGTCCCTCTCTTTCTCTCTGCTGATGCCTCATCGTGTTCAGCCACCAGGGAGAATTAACCGCGTGTGTGGGGCAGCAGGAGGGGAGGGCGCTTTAGCGATTTTGAGCACCTCTCACACAAAGAACAGCTGCTCCGGTTTGGCTGCCTCGGCAGACCGTCACGAGTCCAGCGGCGGCGGCTCACCCGGAGGTCTCATGATCTCTCATGCCCCTGACCCTCGAGCGGAGAGTACTCTGTGTCTCGGTGGGGGACTCTGTTGGAAACGATCGAGGCTATGTTTGGAAAGCATTTGGAGGAATTTATGTCTTTTGGATGTTTCGGCTGACCTTAATAAAAGCAGATGAGTCACGGTTATGCTGTTTGGTTAGATCCCAAAGCGCTTGTAGACGAATAACATTCAGAACGAAACGTTATCGCACAATCAGGAGCCTCTAATGTGATGCACGCAGCGAGCAGTCATTTCAGGCGAAATGCGCTCTATTCTCATGCTGTTTTGCTGTGAGTGAAGAGGCTGCAACCTCTCATATCTCAGCGGCGTCTCAGTGGAATGTCAGGGCAGGTGCCGGGGCCTAAGTGAGACACGTGATGCCTGGCTTGTTTACACAATTTGTGACTAGGCTACTGCAAGAAAATCAGCCTCACCTGAGATGTTGCATCAGCTAATAAGGAAAGATCTCCTTAAGTTGGGTAGGCACTGCGGGGGAAGATGGGGTGGGCATTGCGCCACCTAGATTTTCTCAAGTCAATAAATTATTATTGTACCCTCCCTCACGATTAAGGGTCACACTACACTACACACTACACCCACACTACAATTTTAGTTCCACTGACTTCAATTCATATGCATGTGAATGCACCTGAAACACAAGCTCATATGAGGTTATTGAACTCTGACCAGCGAATTTCTAGCAAATAAAGATGTCTGAACCATGGCGTGACCTTTTAGCTGGATATCACAAACTTCAAAGCTGTAGATTTGTTGCAGGAAAGTGGCGTAGATTCTATATTTTTATATTTTAGATTTTTTATTAGTCATATGATCATTGCAATTATTTATTCAATTTAATTTTTTTATATAATATAGTTAT
>NW_015540990.1:314314-317174 GCF_001515605.1 Sinocyclocheilus anshuiensis | reverse complement strand
TATATATGTATATATATAATACAGTCACGATGAAATATAAACCATACTAAGATATCAATAAGAACATTATATATTTTTCACCTTAGAACAAAAAACAGGCTACAGCTGTTGCATCAGTTATCTTTTTCAGCAACAGAGATGTCTCTCAACAGCGTTAAGATGGTTCTTTATAGAGAATCATAAAATATATTTAAGTCAGTGGAAAATAGACTACCATTTGGAGCAGTTGAAATACATTTTTATGTATGTATTTTTGCCGTTCAGAACTTTTGTAACACTATGCCACAGAGCAAAATAAATTATATGTTTAAAGATGCATTACACTGTAAATATGACTTTGGTGGTCCTGCCCTGAAGTTGTTTACAGTGTGACAGGAGTTAAAATCCTGACCTAACACCTATGGTGAGCTAACATAACTCATAAGTTTGGAAACAAAGAAAAACAGTGCTGCCTGTCCAAGAAACAGAACTCAGTCAGTTAATTGTATGGTGCTTCAGGTGTCTCAGTTAAAAAGGACATGGTAGACAGCTGCCAGATGAATGAATGAATGAATGAATGTCAGGTAAAGCGGAATTCACAATAGCATAGGCCTACTAATCTTACTAATTTTTGCCACATCTGTATATGCAAACACATCTAACCCAAATAGGCATTTTTATTTTTAGGTTCAGAACTAGGAAATCTGTTATTTTCGTAAATGGATCACTCTTTTGAATCTGTTCTCCTCGATGAATTGAAATGAATGGTCCGAATCAGTTTGCGATGAATCGAACAGCTCACCGACTCACGCATTGACCTGTTTGGAGCGATTGTCTCACTCCGTATAGTAACGGGATAGTTTTCAGCAAAGAAAGTCAACAAAAAAGTGCTGGGTGAGGTGGATATTTACCTACAATCAATTGAAACAAAACGTTGAAAGGCATCCTACTATTTGCCAGCGATGAAGAAAGTGTTTGTTTACCTCAACTCCTGCACGTGCAGCATTTGAAAGATATTTTCTGACAGATGGTCTATAGCAACACTAACAGTATACTAAAGCGCTTAAAATGCCATTGACATTACATGGCATGACATACATTTATTCTCTGAAGTGGTAAAGTAAATATCATAGCACATTAATAATTCAGTAGGGTCTTACCATCAGATAGTCTGTAGTTTTTACAATTTGATGTGTGTGTTCTCCAGGCAATTGTTGACACCCTATAAGAGTATATGCTTTAAATATTTCAATAATTTCAATCGCTATATGACGTCATGTTGCATTGCGTCACCTGACAAAACGGGCCTCATTGTAAGCTATACAGTTTTTCCTTAGAACACTGATTTGAGTTTGAGTGGCATTATGAGTGTTAAATACGCTCAAGTTACAGTTATATCCTTTTTTTCCCCCCTTTGAAGTTATTTATAAAATGAGCTTTGTTTATTTTTAAGGCTTTTAAGGCTACTTACATTTTGCATTTGCTGAACGTTAATTATGTCAACTTTTAAGAGTACGGGTATAAAAATGGCCTTTTCATGTGTGACTCAATAGTGTAAGTGGGTCCGTTCGAAGACAGAGATCCTACAGCCCTAAAAGTCCTATAGTTTGACAAAATATGTGACCCTGGAACACAAAACCAGTCATAAGGGTCGCTTTTTTGAAATTGAGATTTATACATCATCTGAAAGCTGAAATTTTGACCCATGCAATGTATTGTTGGCTATTACTACAAATATACCTGTGCTACTCATGATTGGTTTTGTGCTCCAGGGTCACATATGCATTGCCATAGTGTTTCTAGATTTGTTTGTTTTATTTATTTTATTCTAGATTTGGGTCAGATCAGGAATAGGCTACACATTACCAAAAAAAACCAAACATGATATTTCTGACAGAAATTTGCAGTTTAAGACAAATATTGATACATTCTTACCAAAGCAGCGTTTTCTTAGAAAAAAAAATCATTTTTTTTCTTCTAAGTTATGCAGTCTGAAGAGTACAAAATATCTTCATGGAACATGATCTTTACTTAATATCCTAATGCTTTTTGGCATAAAAGAGAAATGTATAATTTTGACCCATGCAATGTATTGTTGGCTATTACTACAAATATACCTGTGCTACTCATGATTGGTTTTGTGCTCCAGGGTCACATATGCATTGCCATAGTGTTTCTAGATTTGTTTGTTTTATTTATTTTATTCTAGATTTGGGTCAGATCAGGAATAGGCTACACATTACCAAAAAAAAACAAACATGATATTTCTGACAGAAATTTGCAGTTTAAGACAAATATTGATACATTATTACCAAAGCAGCGTTTTCTTAGAAAAAAAAATATTTTTTTTTCTTCTAAGTTATGCAGTCTGAAGAGCATTTCAATGGTGAAACTCATTAGAAACCAATAACCAATACACTGATCTGTAGAACATATAATGTAATATAAAAAAAAAACATATGCAGTGTAAATGAGTTCTTGATAAGAAGAGGGCTCTTTTCTGAACTTACGGTGCTGCAAAATACATTATTTTTAAGAGTGTATATGCGTATAGTTCGGAGTACTAGCACATTTTAATTTGTGCTGCATCAGTGTCATCCCCAGGCTAATGTATTTGACATCGTTCCAGCTTAAACGAGCGTACTGTAAACCAGATCCCTCAGGAAGCATTTTATCCTACGGAGAGGAACAGCACTCTGACAGCATTCTGAGGAGATATACGAATGATTTTAGATTGGCAGGTGTCAGAGCCAGATATGATTCCAAAGTCTCCCGGCGTTCCAGCACATTCACATTTGCTCTTACACCTCATTTAGCGCTTGTCACTCACTCATCCGAAAAGCACACACACACGCACGCACGCACGCATGCAGGCACACAC
>NW_015540990.1:307398-314272 GCF_001515605.1 Sinocyclocheilus anshuiensis | reverse complement strand
ACACACACACACACACACACACACACACACACACACACTTGCATGAAGTGCTGCCTTTGAGGAAGACAATTGTTTTTATGAACGATATGTAAGGGATAATGTGCAGTCAGCCGGTCATTATTGCAAAATAAACCCTTACAGGATGATCTCTATTTTGTATCCTCATGAAAGGGTTTATTTTGCTATAATTATCACTTAACATGACTTATTCCATGGCTGCTCATTAAATATAATTTATACTCATAAGTTGTAATGTTGACTAGAAACAGCATTTTCACTTGTAGACTTCATTTTATAGTGCACCTATAGTCTGTCTTGTTGTTCAGAGTGTTGGGAAAACCACAGTCTTCCTCTCAAGCGTATAATCTGACTCTCTCTCCTAGAAGATGAATTATATCTGTGATTTGTTGTCACTTTTTGAATTATTGGTTGCCCTCTTGGTGTGTTGTTTGTATGCATCACTATCTGTAGTGGGTTAGACATAATAGGATCTTCTGATTTCTATCTCGATATTTCCCCTCATCCTTCTTTATTGCTGCGGACGCAGCAGTAGATGGCACACAGTGTTAGAGGAAGTAGAGAGAGAGACACGGCACTGGAGAAAGGTGTTTCCTTGTTAGCAGTTGCCTGCAGCAATTGAAACCCTATACTGCTCTTTTAAAGATTAAAGGGAGCTCACAAGAATGAATTGCTCCTGCTGATAGTATTGTTCATAGTACATGTTGTCTGAGTTGTTTTAGTGTTTGAATTACTGATGGAATTATGCAAAATAGGTAACAGGGCAAATATGGCCAAAATTAGTGTTTAAATCTTTCGGGTCTGTTCTGAATGGGAGATTGTGGAGGATGCAAAGCAGCGCAATCTGGCATGCTTTAAAATGCTTAAAATGTTACTTTTTTAATTTTATTATGAGTTTTTAAAATCTAGGCCTATTTTGATTTTTAATTCGGTTTTAGATTTAGTTGTTCATAATTTATGCAAATTTGTTTGTAAGTTGTTGTTTGCAAGTGCAACATTTTTATTTTGTTTGCATCATTAAACATGACCATTTTTATGTTTTCGCATCCCAAATCTGCTCATGATGATATACAATGTTGTTTATCAAAAAAATGTAATAACTGAGCTAGTTGATAGTTGGCTTTTTACGTCTCAATCAGACACGTAAAAGGACAAGTGTTTTGTCTAATTAGTTTTCATAATTTTCTCTGTTTTTTAATTGAATTGTCCTTCGTATTTTGCTTCATTTGAAGTTTTTGGGTGTGTTTATGCTTGTCAGGTTTGGTTTACTTAAACTGTTAATGCAGATCTTTTTAATAAGTGTGAATGCTGCCATCTGAACCTTGGTGTGCATCAAGCAAGCAGGTGAGACCCCTGAAAAGTTGGGTCTCGGTCCGCTTCCAAATGAACTCTGGTGTGTTTTGAATGATATATGAACACAACACAGACCAAAGATATCTAAGCGAACCAAATACAGGATGTTATGTAACAAGATGTGACCCTACAAATGACAAAATGCTCAAAATACCTGGTTCTTGTCATAGAAGCTGTTGCCCATACAGTTCAGTACAGGCGTCGTCTCCTTACAGCAGATCTTGTGTGCAGTGGAGAAATTGTTAGACTCCTTTATACATTTCATAAGCTCTTCGTGAGTTACAAGCTGGTAATATGCAAGCACAGTTAGTACAGTACACAGCATCTTTTTGGATGTTCTGTTAGTTCGCAACATATACATCGTAAAAGTTGTCCAGTCATTTGTGATCGTATCCTTATGCCATTAGTATTGTGTCTTTAGGTTTGGTGTTAAAAATGACAATGTGAACACTGAGCAAACCAGGACTAAATGTATCCTTTTTCTTTTCTTTTTTTTTTTCCGGACCAAAAGAACCAAGAGAACCAACCTACAAGTGTAAACACAGCCTTTTTGTTTAGTATTTGTTCTCCTGTTTTTATTTTAGTTAAATAATTCAGGCTATTCTTAGTCATTTCTGTTTACAGTATACTGTATTAGTGTATGTATCTGATTAACACAAAATTAGCAGCACGCCAGCGCTTTTGCATGTGCTTTGGTGAATAAGGTTTTTGCACTAAAGTGGCCTAGTTTAGTGAATTTGCTCCAAGGGACCTCGGAATATCAGATTGATCTCTCGTTCGCTCTCTCCTCAGTCGAAAAACACATTCACACACACTGACCTCCTCAAAGAGAAGTGCTAATAACTGTAAAATTCATTCATTATAAGCTGCAGTCCATCAAAGGCTGTGAAAAGAATGAAGGCACTGGACTAGAGCCAATTATGATCCACAGAGACAAACACACACTGTGGAGATGAAAACGAGAGCAATATTATTTTCAATGCTGATAAAAGAAAATGTTGAAAATATTCAAAGGCGTGTGTATTTTGATGGCACCTCTTGCATCATAAAGTCTTGAGCATTTAACAGATTCGCACAAAGGCCAGTTAGAAAGACAGGATGGGTATTTTTCAGACTCTAAAGATGACAAGCTAAATGGTGTGTCATGATTTAAATGCAGACTCCTAGGGAGCAGGGCTTTTAATAATTGCAACATTCTCGTTTTGCCAAGGAGAGTACACATTTGCACCAAACATCATTTTACAAACCTGCAATGCAAATGAAGTTTAGCTAAGCTGCATCTTTGCCTCCATCAGTCAAGTGCAAGATGAAAAATGGAAGTTATTTTAGAATATTAAACTGAAGTTAATGTTAATGTTGTCTATGTAAAAATGAGGAATCACATCACTCCGATGTGCAGATTTGATGTTGAGTATTGCTGTCTCTCGCTGAAGTCCATAAATACTGTTTTTATTTGATCACAGATAATTGGTTTCATGGTGAAACTCTTCACTCTAGATCCGTTTTCATTCCTCTGTTGAGCACAAAGAATATCAGTGACAAAATTACAGGAATTGCTTATCAAGTAAGTGCTATATACAGTACAGTGAATACAGGACAGTTAGATTTGTTATGCATCATCGCCCACTAAAGAAGTCTTTATTTAGGCCCGGAGCATCTTGGGGTTACTTGACTTGCTCAAGGGCAAAACGGCGATACGGTGGATGGGCAGCCATTTCTACAACCTGTGTTTATGGTACATTAAACTGTTAATGACTGACAATAGCATCACGTATGAGCTTGAAAGATACTTATTTACTGATGTCTTGTACATCAGTTTAGTGTCATTTCAAGGGTTAGTTCACCATAAAATAAAATGTTATCGCTGTTATCGCTTACTTGCCCTTATGTCGTTCCAAATCTGTAGAACTTAATTTCTTTCATGCAACTCGCACACACACATGTTGGCTTTCCATATTTTATAGACATAATGGTTTTTATACTGTACAAACTGTATTTTCCATCCCCTTACCCTAACCCTACCCCATAAACCAAAACTTTCTGCTTTATTCTTTATGAGCTGGTTTGATACCAGGTAGACAAACACACACACACACACTCACTCACTCACTCACTCACTCACTCACTCACTCACTCACTCACTCACTCACTCACTCACTCACTCACTCACTCACTCACTCACCACACACACACACACACACACACACACACACACACACAAAAGTTGCTGGTTTGGAGCCGCTTGCTCCAAAATGGCTATAAAGCGCTATGAAATTATAAAATTAGTACTTTTGATTATTGCACTCCCCCCCCCCAATCCTCTAATGCTGTTTTAATAGGCATTTGTGAGGAACAGTACAACATTTAAAGGTGGAGTATGACATTTCTGTGCTACTAGCGTCACCAAATTGAATTGCACTTTGTTTGAGTGTCTTGACTGGGCCAGGCAACAGTATTCAACCTGTCATTGCAACTCATTGCCTGAAAACACTGGTATGAAGGTGAAGTGTTTAATTCTTTTTTTTTTTCCTTTGCAGAAAAGAAATTGCATACAAATGTAGAAATTACACATTTCACCTCATACCATTTTCACTGAAAATCACTCTTCTCAGTAGCTCTCAAATCTCATTCACGCTTCTACAGATTCAAACATGACGTGTCATATTTGGTACGGATACGTGCAAGAACCAGTGTAGTTTGGCATCAAGGCAAGCGTGGTTCGAGATATCTCGATGTGCCAAGTTTGATTAGAATCATGCGGGTTTAAAAGGAAATGAGGCTGAGTATAAACATCACCTAGCTACTTTGACGTCATTTACAAAGTTTTGCTTCCAAAAGCGCATTCCTATCTCAAAATGTTCCGCTTAACCCACAGCTGCACCCAATGTCGGCGGGGTCTAGCGACACGTTTGTTGCCAGTTTAGCAGGCATCCTGCTTCCCGTCTGAGTCAGAAAAGCAAGGCGGCTGCTACAATGGGAGGAGAACGTCGACACTTGCTTAAATTGCCACCTCTGCAGCATTTGACAAAGTGTTCGCTCGCTCATTTCTCTGAAGAATCATCAAAGTACTCGAGAAAGAAGTGAGCTGTCCCCCAAAGCGTATCTGTCTCTCTTTCTCTGCTCTGTCCTTCATGTGTTTAATGATCACCTCGCCGTTGCATGTGTCGGCATGAGCGAAATCCACAGGACGTTAATGCCTCCCACTCGTGTCAGCGCTGACAGAAGCGACGCTCAGCCGCTCGACACAGTTTCACCAAATCAAATCTTCTTCCCCCTCCAGAGTTGCTGAAGTGTGCCACTTGTAAAGTTAATTAATTTGATGGTTAATTATATAACTCATTTATTTAAGTGAGAGCTCGGGTGACATTAGTCTTGTGGAAATATAGAACATGCTGTAATTGTGGAGTGAATTTGCTTTTAAAGAGCTTTTTAATTCGGGCCCCGGGGCCATGGACTGGATGGGGGTCCAGTGTGGCCCTTTCTGCATTCAGATCCACCGTTTTTTTTCCATCAGATAGCGAGAGAAATGGTGAAATCAAATGCATGTCCTTATTAAAAGTTCACCGCATTTGGTAACACTTTAGAATAGGGAACACTTATTCACAATTAACTACGACTTTTCCCTCAATAAATTCCTAATTTGCTGCTTAGTTAGTACGGTAGTTGTTAAGTTTAGGTATTGGGTAGGATTAGGGATGTAGAATAAGGTCATGTAGAATAAGGCAGTAATATGTGCTTAATTAGTACTAATAAATGGCTAATATTCGAGTAATATGCATAAGCGACTAGTTAAGCGACCCTAAAATAAAGTGTTACCCCGCATTTTTTCTACCACTTAGGATTTTATGTGATCTTGTGAAACATGTCATAATGCTCTAAATAGTGAATCACACTACACTGAGGTAATGAGCTACAGTCTCTTTCTATTTTAAGCCTGACACTGATCTCATATCAGGGTGAAAGTATGAGTGGGAACCGGAGTCTTCACGGGATAGTCCGACCAGAAATCGATTTTGCGTTTACAGCACAAAGAGCATCTAATATTTACACATAGGGTCATATCACAGTTTTCTCTCACTGTGTATGCCGTATTTGCAATATCATGCTGAAAAATAGCAAGCTAAATATTCAATGATAGAAAAGGGGCAAAATAATGCACTCAATGTTGTGGTAACACTTTAGAATAGGGACCACATATTCACTATTAGCTAAGAGAGGTTTCTGTTTAAGTATGGGGTAGGGTTAAGGGGTCTAGAATATGGTCATGCACTTTTATTTATAAATAAATAAATATTTACATGTAGTCATTTAGCAGACGCTTTTATCCAAAGCGACTTACAAATGAGGACAATAGAAGCAATCAAAACTAACAAAAGAGCAACAATATGTAAGTGCAAATGACAAGTCTCGGTTAGCCTAATGCAGTACACGTATCAAGGTATTTATATATATATATATATATATATATATATATATACACATACACACACAGAAAGAAAAACAAGTGGATAGAATAGAAAAAATAGAAAGCTAGAAAGTAAAAAAATAGAAAGTTAGAGGGTCAAATAAAGATGGAACAGATGTGTTTTGGTCCAAGAACTGAGCCCTGAGGCACCCCAGTAGTTAGATGTTGCGACTTGGACACCTCACCTCTCCAAGATACCTTGAAGGACCTATCTGGGAGGTAAGACTCAAACCACTGGCGTGCGGTTCCTGAGATGTCATTTTCCAATAGGGTTGACAGGAGAATCTGGTGGTTCACCGTATCAAAAGCAGCGGACAGATCCAGCAAGATAAGTATAGAAGATTTGGAAGCCGCTCTTGCCAGTCTTAGGGCTTCAACAACTGAGAGCAAGGCAGTCTCGTTCGAATGTCCACTTCTGAAGCCAGATTGGTTGCTGTCCAGGAGATTGTTCTGTGCTAATTTATATCAGATTATATCTGATTTATATGTGCTAATAAACAGCCAATATGCTAGTATGCATGCTAATAAGCAACTAGTTAATAGTGAATAGTAGGAGTGTAACTATACACAAATTTGTATTGATCAGTTCGGCATGCATTACAAACCGAATGATTCGTTGGACTAATGCTGTTACATTTGGAAAATAAAAGAGCTTAAAGTCTGTGGAATATAATGTTCTCAGTGCCACTGCGCTCAACACGGCAGCCCAAACGACGTAACAGGCTGTCTGCCCAGTGGCGTAGCAGACCCATCGCTGGGTTGCGTCGAAAGACGATGATCTTGTATCGACGATAGCCAGAGATATTGTCAAAAACATCAATTATTCGGCGTCAAATGCCGAAAGCTCCATCATTACTCCGCAATTCCGTTTTTACTTTCACTTTCTGCATAGTGATTTGACTGAGATTAAGACGTTCACCAGCATAACTTTTGCGCAAAGTTTGCACGTTGCTTATGTGATATCTATTGGCTCACCTTCATGGTTTAAAAATATTTCCAACATAAGCAATTATATATATTAATTTTCGAAGTAAGCAA
>NW_015540990.1:304990-307255 GCF_001515605.1 Sinocyclocheilus anshuiensis | reverse complement strand
CCCCCCCCCCCCCAAATCGAAAATGTACCGAACTGTGACACCACTGTGTCGCATTGAACTGAACCGTGATTTTTGTGAACCGTTACACCCCTAGTGAATAGTGTTCCCTAATCTAAAGTGTTACCAATTTTGTCAACCACAACCATGCTAAAATGATTTTGAAACACTTTTTTCGGCATAAGCTTAGTAAAGTTCTATCTAAATGGTTGTGATCGTATCATCTGGATGTTCAGTATTTTTATTCGTTTTAATTTCTTTCAACTTATGCTGGTGTCTTCAGTACAGAATTTTACTATGGCTGTGAGGTTGGCTCCAGTTGTATGATTTCTTATGACATAAATATTGCATGACTGAAATGTAAGACTGAATTTTTAAAATATGTGATGAATATTATTTCATTGAAATACTGAACATTGTTCATTTTACTAACATAATGTATGTTAGTGAAATAATTGTATCAATTTCAAATAATTTACATTTAAATGGTACAATCTAGTCTTTCGCTTTAAACACATTTTCCTGGCTGATAAAAGAATTAGTTCCAAAGGCAAATTAATATTACTGAACGATATTACTCTTCAGTAATATTAATAAATATTTAAGCAGTGATATCATTACTGAGATGTGTGTTCTTATTTGAGCTAAAGTAGGTTCATGTCGAGTATTACAAATGGCTTCAGTTTGTATTTTTAATGCCACTTTTTCTGTTGGCATACATATATGCTTCTTATACCAAAACATAAATTATTACCTCCGGTCATCCCTACCCCTCAATTGATCTTCTACCATGATTAAATAGTTTAAAATGAAAAACACAAATATGTAGTGTTTGTGAATGCTCGACCAGCGCATTGCAAGTGTGTGACCCTGTTGAACACACTTAACACATGCCCTTGCGTTGGCGGTAACAAACAGAGTTACCTTCAGGTGTATTATTAAACTGGATGTCTTGTTATTCAGCTCAACTCAATATAAACATATTGACATTTAACCAAGCAGCTGAGCAAAATTCTGTTGGTAGTTGACCTGGAACAGGCCGTGGAAGAACACGGTTTAATGGATAGTCTGCTATAGCGTGGCTATGCTAAGAATGCAATCTATATGCATTGCATTGTGAATTACATTCAGTCACTTTCTGGAATGCAATGCATGCTTTGTTTTCTGTTTCAGGCCTAATGGTCAGGCAAGAAGAAGGTTTCACAGCATTGCGTGTCTGAACCTAACACTCTTGTGTGGTTTAGTGCCTGAAATATGAATGAGGACATATAAGATCAATATAAACATCCAGATTCACACAGACTGCTTGTTTCCAACAGTACAGAACAGAGGTTTGAGCAAAGAAAACGGCAGTTCCTACAGGTGGTTAAAACCAGAGAGCAGCGGTGAATGCAAAACCACACGTCTCTCCAGGGATGAAGACAAAGCAAATATTTTGTGACAGATTCTTTAGAGCAGGGTTTCCAAAGCCAGTTCACTGAGACTTCCTCACATAATTCCAAACAAGAAGTGTACTACGTCTCACATCTCCTTAAAAACACAAGAGAGAGAGAGAGAGAGAGAGAGAGGCAGACAGACGGAGGACGGGAATGTAAGGTGAAATTGATTTTATATATTTAGCATCGTATTGTGTGGCATTGCTGTGGAGTCTGTTTTCATGAACAGAAAGAATAGAGTCAGACTCCTACAAATAACTTCAAACAACCTGTTATATTTGTTTAGTTATGCAGTGTATTACTCGTAACCTGTCAGATACGGTAAATAGTGTAATTTCGCACATGACATAAAGATTAGGCTATATTTGTGTGCAAACATAACATATTTCTCTTTTGTAACGGAGCATATTTATCTTTTGTACTACCTTAGACCGTGGTATTTAACTGAATGGACGAATTGTGTGAATCTCATAAAAAAATATTTCAAGGTCAATTTAACCCAAAATTCAACAGAAATAAAAATCAGTCAGTAATAATCAAAATAAAAATGTTTGCTTAATGAAAATGAAGCCTTTTAGACCATTTGTCTAAATTGTGACATTGTTTTCATGATTTTCAACAACCCCCCCCACCCCCATTTCCCCTTACTGTAGTACCCCCCCAATAAATAAATAAATTAATTAATTAAATAAAATACTACTTTTTAGTTCTCATTATTCTTAGTGACAATTATATATATTGTAGTACAATTTAAAAAAAATTAAATCAGGATAAATTATTATATTATATTATATTATATTATATTATATTATATTATATTATTATTTATTTA
>NW_015540990.1:303062-303274 GCF_001515605.1 Sinocyclocheilus anshuiensis | reverse complement strand
ATATTATATTATATTATATTATATTATATTATATTATATTATTATTTATTTATAGGACGTTCTTGGTTGTCCTCCCACTGACTACGGAGTGTCTATTATTATTATTATTTTTTTTATGTTAACGAGAATTATTTTGAAGCTTATTTGTCATAATATTAATGCACTTAATGTACTGTTTGTCATTTTAACCCAATATCAAAAGAAAAATAATA
>NW_015540990.1:263795-302681 GCF_001515605.1 Sinocyclocheilus anshuiensis | reverse complement strand
TTTGTTTACATTGAATTGTTTTCATTATAATACTTTCCCCCCAATTTTTCTTTACTGTAATTCAAGTGTTTTGCTAGTTTGTTTTAGTTCTCATTAGTTCGTATTATTCTTAATGACAATTCCTGTTATTGTAATAAAGTAGTAAATCAGAATAAATTATATTTAATGTAATCAATTTACATTTTAATTATGGGAGGACTATGGAACAATTGGATGATTATTTTTTATTTTAATAAGAATTTGTTTTTAAGGTAATTTATTATAACATAAATAACATGCAAAATATCTTAATGCAGCATATATGTTACTATCTTGACACGTTTTTTTTTTTTTTCACTCAATGATCACACCGCTTTCCTTCGCCCATCTACCGTGTTTTAAGTAGTCATTAACCAATAGCGCGGTCAGGGGTCCTCTTTAGATCAGTAATGTTCTCTAATGATGAGAACGAGGTCCCCAGTAGAAATCGATAAAGGCTTCGTCTCTTCTGAATGAGCAGCACAACAGCAGACCTCTCTGCCATCCACTATCCCCCCGTCTCGACTGCTTAATTGATTGAGCGTTCCTCTGCTTTGCGCTCAGGTCTTGGATTCCTCAGGGCGAGTATTACGTGTCATCTAACCAAAGGGCCCAGTAGATGGCGGGACGATAGAATAAGATTTGGATCGATTTGGAATATTCTCTGTCACCAGACGCCATAATAGAACGGATTCTGTGTTCCCCGGTCATCTGGTGTTGCCGGTGTGACCTTTCGTAACCTCAGACATCCCCACTGAGAGTTACATTTCTTCCTTTTCATGTAAACCAGCTCATAGCGGCATTTTTTTCTTTGTATTCTCTACTATATTTTTTCTCCCTGGAGTGTAGGCTTTGGTTTCTATAAGGTGCAAATGAATTATCATTTCAAACAGTCTTCAGAAATATATTTGTGTCAGCGTGGACGGAGAGTTTTGCATGAGAAAGAGCCGTCTCTTTGAATGTGCGCTGGATACATATGGTTATTTGAGGGGTTGGTAGTTTGATAGGCTTTTGTTCTTCAAGAACAATGTGAAAGGCCCCGGCGAAAAGCAATCCTCTTTAGTTCCTGAATGATACGAGAGCGCTGAGGATAATTGGGTGATATTTTTAGTGGTGGCCCCGGCGTTCAAGCTGTTTTTTTGTCATCTTAGCGAGAGGCTCTCCCCGGCCATTGTCAACTTAAATGGAACGTCGATAAGTTTTGAGCCCACCGTGAAAATGGGCTTAGCGGCAGCGCGGTAAAAACAAATCTGAAATTTGCTGAAGAGACTGATTGTTGCCAGTGTTCAATCAAATGCTAATGCTCTCTTGTGCTCACTTTCTTCTCTTCCCTCTTCACTACAGCCACATGCACACTGGAGTCTTTTGAGGCTGTAAGCTGCATTTTAAACATGACGTTAACCCCCTAAACCATTTTTATATGCAGTACAAAATATAGAACTCAGTTGACTATAGCAACTTGTTGGCATCTTGGTGGCTTTAAAAAAAATACATGGAAGGTAACATTTTAACCCATTTGCTGTTTGCTATTTTTCTCTTATGCTCACCAAGACTGCATTTATTTGATTGAAAGCACAATCAAAACAGTAATATTGTGAAATATTATTAGAGTATAAAATAAATGTTTTCTATTAAATATATTGTAAAATTACATTTATTTCTGTGATCAAAGCTGAATTTTCTGCATTGTTATTCCAGTCTTCAATGTCACATGATCTTTCATAAATCATGCTGACACATTTATTTTTTTTTGTTATTATTATCAATGCTGCTTAACATTTTTGTGGAAACCATGATAAATAGAAAGTACAAAATAACAACATATAATCACATATATTTGCAGATATGTTATAAATGTCTCTACTGTCAGTTAATTTAATGCATCATTATTAAACAATTATTAATTTCTTATTTGTACGTTTGTCACCACCTGAATTTTTGAGTGAGTTTTGGTAGAACGTGGTTTTCATGCTCATAAATAACCGAACTGAATGTGTGCAGAATGACGTTAAGCACTCAGAAGAGGAGGGACTACTGTATCTGTCGGCAGTGTGTACGTTACCTGTGTCAGTTCACAGCAACAGTGCGGATCTGTACTAGAAAGACTGAAGGAGAGAGATAAATAAAGAACGACGGAGAAGATGTGCTTCATGGCTCCTGCTCCTCTTTTACGAGCTCATTTGCAGCGCTGGTGCACCAGTAACTCAACCATAGTGAGGAGACTATAAGTAAAGGGCCGATTATGAATGCGATATATTAAACATGGTGGCAAATATATTAAACATACTGGGCCGATCTCAGGAGGCAGGCTAGATAATGCGCTGATTGATTTTTATTGAGCTGTTAACTATTAATGCAGCTGTAACAGAAGGAAACCTGCGGACATTTATCAGACCTGTAACACGTGCTTCATACGCCGTGGCTGGAGTCGGCTGTGAAAGATCCATTTAGTAATGATCAAACGGCCCCCCGTCACGGGGTCACATGGTGGCTCTCGGCGATGATGAGATTTCTCTGAAGGTAATGCGGTTGGTAAACAGTCGGTGTGGAGGATGACGATGTGTATTTATTTACGTTGTATCCTCCAGGAGCTCTTTGCCCTCAGCTTCAACCTTAATAAAATGTGTTTAGTTATCTCTTGTTTTTTTTTCTGCAGGCATCTGCAGTTTCGCTAAGTGACCCATTGGGGCTCGGTAGGAGGCACATGTTGCCACTGTAACTGGAAGTTTGCCTGATTATCATGCGGGGAAACAAACAGAAAGGGCTTATCTGGAGAGAAGTGAAGTGCACTGAAAAGATTAATTAGGCTGAATGCTTTGGACGCTTTAATGAAGAGGCCTTGAGATGAGGCGCTCACGCTCCTTCACACAGGTGCACATCTCAGCTGGGTCACGTGAAGCACTTTCAACTGTGCCAAAGTCACCCACGTAACAACTTTAGCGCCGGGACCACCCTCGATTTTGTGACGCTTTGTCACAGAGACCGCAGGAACTCACAGGCATCACCGCGGCAAGAAGAAACCTAATTAGGAAGAATCAAAAGAACGTTTGTTTAAAAAAACGACAAGTGATACTTTAGTTTAAAAAGCTGCGGTCAGCCCTTGACATTCTCATTACGAGCTATTATTTTTGGTGGGTACGTTTAGCTTTGAAGAAAAATAGAGGGCAAATTTCTTGATGAGTGTGTAATGAAATTACAGGCCTCAATTTTAAAAGACTGTTTTAAATTGAGGAAAATATGAGGAGTAGGAAACGGAAGCATGATTTATAAAACGTACGCATGTATGGATGTAGGAAGTCTCCGGTGTGACTTTGAACATGAAAGGCCTGAAACATCTATGAACATGAACTTTAGGCTACATAAGCCAAATTTCATATGCTCTTGCATTTAGAATATGTCATAGCAAATTCATAACGTGGGCAAGTAAGGGGCACTATAGTGGATGTTTCATCTTATATGTTTAGTTTTGAAGTTTGAAGAAACAGGTTGCATGGTTCTCAGAGTCACTGAACACCTGGAAATGTGTGGAATTGTGATTTCCAGGCCTGGGAAAGTCATGCATTTTTGTATACATGAAAAATATATACTTTTTTTCTGTTTTTATTTGGCTAGAAATATTAGTAGGTGTAATCTGTGGAAAAAAATTTTCTGCCATGGGATAAAAAAAAGTATGCAAATGTATTTTTCATAATTCAGACTTTTTCCTTTGTGATTCCGAGTTTATATCTCACAATTCTGACTTTTTTCTCACAATTCTGAGAGAGAGAGAGAGAGAGAGAGAGAGAGAGAGAGAGATATAAACTCAGAATCGCAAGATATATGTACATAATTATGAGATAAAAACTCACAATTGACTTTGAATTTTTTTATTTTGTGGCAACAAAACAAAACAAAACAAAACACAAGTAAAAAAGTATGAATTGTGAGAAAAATATAAATTAATTTATTTATTTATTTTCATGCCAGAAACAGGCTTCCATTGTAATCTCTAAAAAATGAGTTTGAAAATAATTATTAATAAATGTTGTCCAATAAAGGTGCACAAAAAGACCACCAATAACAGGACATGCACAGACTATAAATTAACACCTAGTAGCTAAAACTCTCTCTTTATCTTAATAATCGGTGGCGATATAGTTTATTTTGTGTGAAATTAACGGGCCCCTGAAGAGAGATACATCATGAGATCAATAGATGTGCTGTGGGTGTTATTGTTTGAACCAAAGCTCATGTGATTGACAGAGGGTTGTCGTACAGTCCCATAGCATCCCTTCAGGCACATTCTATTTTTAAAAGCCCTTGATTTATATCATCCGTCTGGTTGTGGTGTCTTTATGAAGCATTTGATGTTAGTGTGTATGTGTGTATGAGCGTTTGACCTCTTTCCTGTAAACATGGCCCTCTGTATAAAAGCTCTCTATATAAATGATGATAGATAATCTAGATAACAAGAGTAAATGGAAAAGTGCCGTCAGCATCACCTGTCTATCATGCACGCTCACACACACACACACACACACACACACACTATTTACTCTTGAAGAGTGCCAGGCTACTTAATCCAGAGTAATATTCCCCCCCTTAATCACATTCATAAATTGGTAATGCTATTCATGCACTTGTGTGATATATGGCAAATTATAATGTCAGCGTGTCTTAGCCGTGCCGCCGTCATTTGAATATGGGCTCTATTGCTTTAATAAATCATGGTGGGTGGGATATGGAAGTCATTAGGTTGAATGACACTACAGAGTTGTGTAAAAAAAGTGCATTCAGCTCTCATATGCATCACGTTGTTAATCATAATACGACTATTGGGGCCATCATGACTCTCAAGTGCGATAGACGGAAAAGAAAAGAACTAGGCTTTTATTTTGTGGTATTTTATGTAGGAATTTTATTTATTTATTTTTAAAGAAATTAATATTTTTATTCAGCAAGGATGCATTAAATTGACCGAAAGTGCAGTTTTTGTAACAATGTAAAATCTTTAGCATTAAAAAAAAAATAACAATAAAATAAAAAATCGAAATACATACATATATAATGGTTTCCACAAAAAGAAAGAAAGAAAGAAAGAAAGAAAGAAAGAAAGAATGAATGAATGAATGAATGTATAATGATAATAATGAGAAATGTTTCTGAAGCAGCAAATCAGCATATTAGAATGATTTCTGAAGGATCATGTGACACTGGAGTAATGATGCTGAAAATTCAGCATTACATCACAGAAATAAATTGCAATTTTAAATATATTAAAATAGAAAAGAGTTATAATACAATAATATTTTTTATTAAAATGTATTATAATATTTTTACTGTATTTTTCAAATAAATGCAGCTTCGGTGAGCTAAGAGACTTTCACTTTCAAAATAATTTAAAATCTTACCAAACCCCACATTTTGAATGGTATATTTGAATGTATATTTAATCAGATTTAATGAATTAATTTTTGTGTTCCAGGGTGGAAAAACAATAATTTCCACAAATGCATTACCTTTGTTTTTTATTCATTTCTAATGAAATCAATTCTTCCTGTTATTCCAATTCAAATTCCAGTGGGGTGTGCCATTCACACCCATCAACTGAAAGGCAGTCAGTTATTAAATTCTGAATTACCCCCAACCCAACTAAACACCAAAATGCATGACCCAAATCTGTTACATGTCGACTATTAGAACCAAAGCAAAAGCGTGACTAGCAGAAACATGGAGCTGAAACCTTCCACAGTACATTTTTGTGATTTGCTGCAAATGTATTGCACTAAACATGAAGTACAGAGGCTCTGTTTTCTACTTTCTTAAAGCTCAGAATATATTCAGTTCAGCAGAACATGCTTTGTTTGAGGGAATGAAGGACAGATGACAGACAGCTTGTACTTTTACAGAACGGAAGCAGGCTTCCTTCTGGCTTTGATCACACATCTTGCTGTGAGAAAAGCTCTCGAATGCACACAGAAGGCTTGTTCTCACGACTACACACACCAAACACGCTCTGTACGTGCCAGAGTAAGATTACAGTAAAAATATAAATTAATAATACAATTAAAGAGTACAAACCATACGCCAGCGCTCTAGAATGCGCTTTCCTTCACGCTCGCTCACTAATGGATAGAGTAGAGAATCACGCTGGCATTAAACGACTTTGCCAACTGCCAAAGCATGTTGTCCAGGTCAACGTGACATTAATTAAAACACAGAGTGTGGGCGGCACCGAGCTCCAGACAAATAAGTAAATAGACATAGTGGTAAAGGAAACATACTTTTTGACGCCTTGGCATCGCAAACGTAACTTCAGATTTCATGAGGCGAAGCGCGCAGAGATGGAGTAGAGATAAATAGCACGTGCAAGAGGGCGAGGGTGTGCTCTCGAAGGCGTTCTGGGGTTAGAGACAGTGATGTATGCCCGGGCCTCTCGTCGGCCCTGCCTCATTACTGGGTGGGCATTTTGTAAATCAACAGATAATTACGGTATACATCATAGTGTTCGCATGGCCGCAATTTACTGGATTTTGTTGGAAAATGAAAAACGGCTCTTTCCGAAGCAAATAAACCATTTCTTTAGTATTCATAGCATCTCCAGAAGGCATTTGAGCGCAGTAGCTTTCGAGTTGCCTTCTTCACGCTTTTTGCGTGACCTTGAATCTCATGCGATGCTTAGCGCGCGTTTCGTAATTTCCCGTCTTGCCTTGTTCGCCGTGCATGTAAATATACGAAAGCCTTTATTTGTTTTGTTTGTTTGTTTTCTTTCAGGTCAGCATTTAGGTTTTAATTCATGGCTGTACGATAAGCAATATGTTTTAGCTTCTCTCACTTTGTTTGTGAATTTCAGTGAGGTCACCTTGCCTTAGCCAAAGCCTTTTTGATTGCTTTGCCTGCTTGAGTATCACTCTAATATCATTTGAAATGTCACCACTCATATGTGTTTGTTTCATATGCGTCCCTCTTTCTATTGCATGTAAAAAAAAAACACAGAAGAGAAAAGACGGAGCGTGCACGCGAGAGAAAAGCAGATTACCTAACAAAGGGCAGACTGATTTGAAAGCAGGATATTTCGCTGAGATTCACAGCGGAGGTTTGTCAAACACAAATGCCGTATGCTTATAAAGGCAATTTTATTTTCAAAGGAGATATAATCAGTCTGTATCATTTTGGACACAAAGCGTGAAGAAGAAAACATCTTCAGTTCTGCCTCAGCTTAAAAGCGCTGTGTAATTTGTCACCTTTTGAGCTCACTGAGTGTTTGGAAATTGAGAGCCCCCTAATTGTATGCTCGTGTGTAAAATATTAAGGATGCTGCCGAAGGTCGGAAATTCTCAGAAACCGTGTTTTTCTGTTGGGTTTATGAAAAGTGACAGCATGCCATTCATTCTCCTGGTTTTGGAAGTGTCTTGTTGAGTTCCATTAAAGGCCTCATGTAATAGGAAGCACAGCATTTGTAATACCTGTTGAAACAGGAAATTGGTGTGGCCTGAATTGCAAGATTCAGACTTGAAATAGCAAGCGTCATGCGCATTCTAAAGAAAAAGCAGGTTGTGTCTATCAAACACGAGCCTGGAAACACGAGACTGGAAAATCTGGTTTAAGCTAGTGGTTTTGCAACATAATGGCTGGTCTAAACTGGTCATTTAATGGTCCAAGCTGATCCATGATGCTTCAGATTTCAGATCTAGTCACCCAGCTACTAATCAGCTTGCACCAACTTATTTAAAATAATTTTAGACCTTATTCCAAAAAAAAAAAACCTGTTTTCCCCCCAACATCGGTCATGATATTGAATATCGATATTAAAATTATTTTATAAATAATTTGTAATATAATTTATTTATTGACTGATAACCTACAAATGGCTGAAGATTAAAATTCTGAAATAAAAACAAATACATTTTAATGTACAGTGTGCATATTGATTTTAATATGTTCTGAAAATTAAATTTTAACAACGTTAATAAATTATTATTATTTTTGTTTTTAAAGATTGAGAGGTAATTGAATCTAAATATAAAAATGTCATATCCAGTATCCATACGTATAACCAGTATTATCCTGTTTCTCTCATTTATTCTTCTGTGAGAAATCTATTTTCCTCTACTTTCTCTGGTTCCCATCACTCCCCACAATTTGTGATTCCAGCCATATCATCACTCATTTCACATCTTTGAAAAAGTTGCTTACTAGGTGGACTTGTAACCCTGCCTTTTCTTGGCTTTTAAGGGAACGCTTACCCGTGCCCGCACCGAACTGAACCCCGACTATCTGGACCTTCGCTCCCGAGCCGAGCTGAACCCAGAGTACTGGACTCCCTGCACTCCTCTAGTGAGTAACCCTTGTTCAGATTGTTGAGATGGCTGCTGTTGAAGCCCCATTAGAGAGCGGCACAGGTACACTTTTCACCCGCTTGTTTGTATGTCTTCTCTGCTTATTGGTTTCTTTAGTGACCTCTCTAACGATGGTCCCTTCACCGCTACATCATTATAACTGAGCTAATTTTACATAAACACACATACCTCCCTCCCATTGCTCTCATTACCTGAGTATGTGCAGGGATTTTTGTCTTCTGGGGATTGGGACAGTTTACATGAAGCTTTGCTTGCCACTGGACCTAATGATGCTTGTTTTTTTGGTTTTCATTTTTTTTTTTTTGAGCTTTGTGCAGAAAGAAATGCATATATGAGTTTGAAGCCTTAAAATGTTTCTGGTGGCTTTTCAGGAGCTAATCTTGGCAGCGCTCTTGACCGGTTACATCAGTCGATGCTTGTCATATGCAAGTGCTAATGCTAATTATTATGCGGTTTGATAAAGGTGAATGCCTCGCTCCTTGTGAATGCTTTCATGACTTCTTCGTTTGGGGACATTCAGATGATATATGTCCGCTCCTCACCGACTGTTATCCTTTGTCCTAGCCGATTTAATACTCTCATCAGAAGAGTGTGTGCTCAAATGCAGTGAGTGAAATCAAACACATAAATCATCCACAACACCTTTCTTCTCATTCTACAGAGTGCTAAAGACTTTACTTGGGCTCTATATGTGTGTGTGCATTTGTAGGTGCTTGAATGAGTTTACTAGACCCCACAAGGTCTATGTGGGTGTGACGGGGAACAGACATAAAATAAGAGGGTGGTGAATGGAGAAGTAGAATATTTGCAGTGGAGAAGGCAACAAAGGAAATTCAGAAATAAACCATGACTGTAAGACAACAAATAGGGCTCGTTTCTACCACAGGGACCTTATGACTCTCGACATGCCCACTTTATAGTCATCAACACCCCTTCAGCTCCATTCTAAGAGCATGTATGGGCTGTACTGTATTCCTGATCAACATTTCACCCTATTTTTGCTCTGCATCTTTCCTTTTTCCCCATGTCACTGCTTCTAACTTCCAGCATGTCTGCAGGGAATATGGATCCACTCTGTCTGCGGTTGGAATATTCTCCCGGGCAGTCGATGAGATGATAGAAATGACCTGCGTGTTTCCAGATGTCACCATGCGAGTAGCTCAGTGTGCAGCCAATTACAGTGGTTTTCCAATGGGACTGGTACTCATCATTGGAGTGTGAATGGTCACTTTCCCATACCATCCTGTGGTGAACTGTCCATTCACACTCATTGCTCTCTCATACAGAATTAAACACACAGATACTTATCTTGTAACTAAAATTCAGCATCAGAATGGATTGAAATTAAAATATAATTAAACTTATTATTACTTTCAAGGTACTTAAATGTAAATGAATGACAGTTGCATGTAAATGGATAACATCCTGGAAATGTTCCACCAGTTCTGTTTTTGTGTCTAGAGTACAGTACAGTGTCAGAGATGTTGTTGATCTGATAATAAGAACCTACTGCTTTAGGAAAAGGCTGGTCTTGATCAGTGTTTCAAATGGGTGATGGCTGGAGTGTTAGAGGTCTTGTCTGATGGCTTTCAGGACATCAGTTTGAAGAAACTAAAGGAATAGGCTAGTCCAGATTGTTGTTGGTGAAGTGAGGGCAGACTCAACAATTCTAGTGTAGATCTAGACCACCATATTGGGGCTAGTTTAGTGTTTACCTCCCTTTCAAGGTAGTCGTTTAGTTATAAATCTTGCTGTAGGGTTTCAGATGGGCAGGTTGTTGTGACAAGAAGTAAAGCTCCATTTGACGCCTGTTGTGAACTATCCTTTCCAAGTCGGAGAACTTCTTGGGGCCCAGCAGGGACTTGTTTCAAAGTAGGTCAAAACAAGTTGCTCAATTGTCGATAGGACCACCAAACTGTCATGAGTTCGAAGTCATTAAAGTTTCTTACGGCCCCTGGGGACTAGAACAATAGCTGATCTTTTAAAGCAAGTTGAAGCAGCATAGAGGTCCAGCAGGTGGCAAAGAAAGTTCGGAAACCTGTAGTTGTTCAGCATTGTGCTTCAAGGACTGTCATCATCTTCCCTCGGGAGAATTGGGGTCTGGTGGCCCCTCTTTTGTTCTTGAAGTTCTCTTGGTTATATGTACAGATGCACCCAGACACAGTTTGTTAATTTTCTTCGTGCACCAAATGTATTTCGTCCTGAACAAGCCGGTTTGATAAATGGCTTTGTAAACCAGCCGGAATCGTATTCTGTTGAATTGCTAATGGGATTAGAGCTGTATTATGAAAAAGGTTGTTTTTGGAGAACATATTGCTTGTTGTCTTGAGGTCAGAGCGAATGTGCAGTATATCTTGTACCCTCCTCTGTCATCTCTCAAAGGTCAGCAGTGTGATTAACCTCAGGTCAATTACACCCAAGATGCTGCACACAATCTGTTAGAATGCATTAGTTTGGGGATAAGTGCACGAGGCAACCAGTTTTACTGATCAGAGGTGATCCTTCAGTTCCAACTGCAGCTCTGCTAATATGTTGTGCATCTCGCCAAATGTCAGTTATTGCTCCCCTGAGCCTTTAGAACAATATTGCGACCGATATTAGTTATTGAAATGAGCCGCAATTAACACAAAACCAATTGAGTTCATTATGGAGTTCATCCCTCTTTATTGCTCTGCAATCAGTTGCTGTTCTCACCTCAGGACCGTGGATGGAAGGGAAGAAGTCAAGCACAGTAAGTCGACAGTACACTTCAGAGCGTGTCAATAAATGGTCCTTCATGCCTTACACCGTCTTCGAAATAAGCCGGCCTCTCATTACAGAAAACACGGCTAGTGCATGTATATCTTCACTAGTGATGGACAGATAGGATAGATTCATTGCTTTGCTGTTCAATAAGTGGCTGTTGCAGCATAACGGAGAGACTTGTCATTGGGTATCTGCCCTGGCGAGCCCCAGGTGCATGTACTCATGGTTCGCAGGCAGAGAGGAATCATGGGATTGATTATGAAGTCATTCCAGGGTTGTGTGACTGTCATAGCTGCTGTTTTCCTCCGTCATGTCCTGGAATATTCATGAAGCGGAGCTAGGCTATGTCTGAGGAGACCTGTCGGCAGGGAAGAGAAACATTTCTGAGCTTGTAGGGACATCCTTGAGAAGGAAAAATGGCGACTTTTAATTGTTTTTTCGTGTATTTGCACGCATTATTGATTTACTGACCTTCTGTCGGGACAAGGTGGTTTGAAGACAGACTAGGGCCAATTTATTCATTCCGGTGAGAGGGAAATGAGCTTAGCTCTGCCTCGCTGACTGAACTGAGTGATGACTGGGCCTACAGTAGGTGCTGATTAGCAAGATTGAGCGCTCTTGATGCCGTTAGAGTCTCGCTCATTAGATGATATGAGGCACGTCGACTCTTTGGATCCTGCTAGGCTGTTCAGTAATGAGAACCTGAAAAACCTCAAAAGTTACAGAGAGCATTTATTTAATCTGAATTGAGGATGTAACCAGGGCTGAGGGAGCAAATGTAAAGCTTTACAAACTGGACATTGATTAAACTCCATAAGTTGGTCAATACTCATAGTGACGTGAGTGACGTGAGATGTGGCCAAGTATGGTGACCCATACATGGAATTAGTGCTCTGCATTTAACCCATCCAAAGTGCAGACACACAGCAGTGAACACACACACACCGTGAACACACACCCGGAGCAGTGGGCAGCCATTTATGCTGCGGCGCCCGGGGAGCAGTTGGGGGTTCGGTGCCTTGCTCAAGGGCACCTCAGTCGTGGTATTGAAGGTGGGAGAGAGCGCTGTACATTCACTCCCCCCACCTACAATCCCTGCCGGTACGAGACTCGAACCCACAACCTTTGGGTTACGAGTCCGACTCTCTAACCATTAGGCCACAACTTCCCCCCATAGTGAAGGTGTATTTACTGTAAGACCTTTGTAAAGAAAGAGAGACCTCATGAATTATGCATGTGTATAGAGCTCCCATTTCTGTTCTGAGATAGGAAATGGATCCCTTTCTTAAGTAAAGAGTAGGGATACTCCTGGGGCGAGGAACTCTATCTTTGCATTAGTGAGGTTGTCTGCATTGACTCGGATTGAGTGCTAGAAGCTCCAGACAAATCCTTATCCATGCTTGGATGTTAAAGGAATAGTTCACCCAAAGCTAGCAATTGAGTTATCATTTAAACATCTTCACGCCATTCTAATAGAAGCCTGTTTTTGGAATAGAGCAGCATGAATTTTCTTCAGAATTTCTTTTTTTTTTTGTTGCGATAAGGCCCATAAACACCAAGCTAACAATGTCAAGCTGTCGTTGAGCGTCTGTTGGCCTAGTTTTTGCCGTTTGTTCCACACCATTGCCAGTAGTCTGATCACTGTCATGGCTTTTCGGACAATTGAGCATGTCAAATAAGAGCCTGTCAGTGAGTGACCACTCTGATTGGGTGTTCAGCTTAGTGAACCAGTGCATGAAAATAACTTAAGTGACAAAAGCAAGTAAAGAGTAAAATCGAAAAGGGGCACAAACAAGAATGCTCTTCTCATTGTATATTCGTAGTCCTAGCTCTTCCGGTTTCGTATTTTTTAATGTTGAATACAGACTACTGCCATCTGCTGGTACGGAGAGTTGGCTGTCGTTTTTGTGGTATTTTGATGCACATTTTTTTTGTCCCAGGCGCAAATGATGTGAAATGGCACCACAGTCGACTTTTGGTGTCTAGGCCTTTAAATGGCAGAACGAAAGTCTTTTAATTTTTAAAACGACATAAGGGTAAATGAGTAAATGAGTAAAAAACTTTGCCTGATTTCAGTGAAATGGTAAGTCACAGAACATCTTGTTGGAACTAATACCCTTTTTGTGTTGTGGTAGAGTCTTGTTTGAAATCAAGTTTTGTCATTATTAAGTTGTAGCAGTTGTTTGTTGTATAGCCTCCAGCCTTGATTTGGGCCATTTTCTTATTGTCTCCCTCTTTCTCTTACGGTTTCATTGTTTCTTTCTCTCTTACTTTCTCCACTTGTGTTCTCTTTCCATCTCTCTCTCTCTTTGAATTGCTCGCTCTCTCTGTATTATTAAGAGCAGAGCTGGTGACTTGAGATAAGTGGTCACTCCTAGAGGCGTCTGCTGGTGAGGGCACTCTTTTATTTGGTCAAGATGGATGGTTTGAAACATTTCCCTGAAACTAGCAGTCAGCATTGCCACTCTTTAAAATGCTTTTGTCTGATAAGAGCTCCTGCATTAGTGTAGAAGGCAGGGTCCAGGTACTCACTTCATTCATCAGAGTCCTTATAGTTCAGCAGCATAAAAAAAAAAAAAAAATCTGGTCATCCAACTTTTACCTCCCCAGGCCAATGACGACCTATTTTATTTGTGCTTCTTTTTTATTTTCAGATAATAAAACTTGCATTACAGAAAATGTGACTGACTGAAAGGGCCGTATACTTTAAGAATCAGTGTTGAGTTGATAAGAACATGTAGAACAAATGTCATTTTCTGCCCCAGTTTGGTGGATGTGAAGGACAAGGTTTGCCATATCTTGACAGTCTCGGTTGCCTAGTTGTTTCAGCAGCAGATGTTTTTCCCATTTTGTACATTCGATTGTCATGTGTCGCATGTTTCCTGGTCTTTGATGATGTCATAATGCATCGTTTACACAAACCTGTCAGGTCTTCACGTTTGGTGTACCTCAGTCTTTCAGTAGATGTCACTTCACGCTTATGCACATCACCTGCAGTCTATTTTTACAGGGATGAGGAGACATATGCGGGTAGAACGAGTTGTACAAGTTTGTTGGATGGAGTTTCGCTGAATGGATGTTGGCAGAACCATGAGTGCTACACAGAAGCTAATAAAAGACAGACTCACCGATACTTTGACACTATTGAAGTTTTTTGCTGTCACTCCATGTATAGCACTTACGGTTTCACAATGTCGTTTGCGAGTAAAATTAGCCAGGCTATTGCTTCGGTGAAGTTTTCAGTAGATTTAGCGCTGGCTGCCGTGCAGCACAAGCTCATTCGCTTGTGTTGTGTTCAGAAATATGCCAAAGCGCTTGCATTGGCCAAGCATTTGCGTGCTTGTGAAGAATGTTTGTAAAGCTGTATTCGAACTGTCTACTACTTTCGCAGTTGGCCCCCTTCTGCCAGTCAGTTTGTCTGCGTATTTACAAAAGTTGATTAAGGGTTTAACCCTTTGTGAGTAGTACGGGTTTGTATTCATGTGTGATTTAGATGAGTGTGTGTTAAAGGCCTGATGGACCAGCTGTGGTGTCTGGCTGTCAGTTTTATGCAGATGAAGAGTTCAGATAGTAATTATCTAAATAATTAGCATGTCCCAAAGGAAAGTAAGTTTGTTCTACTTCAGGCAATCCTGTCTCTTTGGTCTCTGCTGCCTTCATGGCATCTGTCCTAATGGCACAGTTCCATATATCTAAAAAAAGAGGCGCCATTTGTTATCTGACTCGATTATTAATCTAATAAATTGGCATTAGGCACCTAAACACACATCCTGGAAAAAATCCATCAGATGTGTGTTGTTGTGGTGTGTGTGTGTGTGTGTGTGTGTGTGTGTGTGTGTGTGTGTGTGTGTTTTTTAACAAGGTAAAGTTCGTTGTGTGCCTCTAGTGGCCACAAAAAGAACTGCAAACATGTTTTCAAGCATGATTCAACAACACTTGTCTGCAAATGGACAAAAAAAATAGTTGCGTTCCAAACTCACACCACAAAAAAAGAAATGTACATTGAGATTTGATTTTATACATCAGTAATTGACTGGATCAAGTGGTTTCTATATACTAAAACAATAAAAGTGCTTGATGTCAGTCTAAAATGAAAGAGGCGTAGCAATTTATTACATTTTGATTACGAAGACAAATGATTATGATGAAATTTTTTTCCTTTATAACATGTATTCAAGACCTATTTTCGAAGTGGCTGCTATTAGTTCTTTATGGGAGAAATGCTGGAAAAATAAGTAAATAACTGAACAGATACAAGTCACTTATCTCTGCCTATGACTGATGACTATCTAGCATCAGTCAGCGTTATTGCTTTAACGAATCCAATCGATCTGAGATGGTTGGCTGTGGTGCTGCTCTCCTCAGGGCCCGTATCGCCCAGTTGATGCTGATGATCTCTTATCAATGAGAGAGTTAACAGTGACTTATCACTTTGTGGTTATCACCAGTATTTTCTGACATATTGCCACTATTTTAAATAAAGAGAACACCTCTGCGGCTCTGATGGAGGATTACAGTGCTTAAAACAGGCCACAGACGTAAAGGATTTACATTTGGCCTTTAAACAAGGCCGGCCTGTCAATACCCCTTAACCTCAGAGATCTGCTGCTTTCATGCCAGGATGGCCCATATATGAAGTGGTTTAGGCAGATAGTCCTTCAAAATGCCCCATTTTTTTCTCTCTTTCCTTTGCACACATACACAGTTTTGGCCTTTTGAGATTTGGGGCACTGCTTTCCAAATTGACTTTTATCAAACTGTCTCAGGGAAGTAGGCTTTGTGGGTGGGCGGCACTCTATTGTTCTCCTGCATGTAGTAAAGAATGAAAGAGGAGCTGTTCGATATATTTTCTGCTATCGTCAAAAAACCCTGCCAACCTAAGGGCAAGCTTATTTCTTTCACCCCACCACAATCACATGTACAAAAAGAAGCGAACCAAAATTGAACAAAATAAGTTTTTTTTTTTTTTTCATAAAGAAAGGGCCCCTGTTTTTGGACTGATTTACTTGTTTGTTTGCTTATTTATTTATTTAGACATAATTCCCCCAATAATTTCCCCAAATTCTCTTGACAAATAAATGAATGAATGAATGAATAAGCAAGCTTGATTTGATAAAAAAAAAATCTATTACAGTAATTTACTGAGATTTAATGTATTGAGAGTAATTTATTGTAAAAATAATGTCACTATAAAACGGCTTGGATTTATTATTATTATTAATATTATTATTATTGTTATTATTATTATTATTATTATTACTATTATTATTATACTTGTTTTTTTTGTGTGTGGTTTTGAGGTTGTGAACTGGACTTGTATTTGTGAAGTTCACTCACACAGAGACACACGTACACACAAACACAGTCATATGATATTGTTTTAAACCAGATTGTTTTGTGCAGAATTAGATATTGTGAATTATAGGTCCTGACCCTTTCATTATACTAAGAGGGCCTTAAAATGAGATGGATGTATGAAAAACATAGTGTGCTCCTTTAAACCTCTTGCATGTCTGTCTCAGTATTATAAATCTGGAGTGTTTAATCTGTTGTTTCATGTATGAGAAAACACCCTTACTAATGTCATCATAATCTGTGTGGTGACCTAAAAGTAAACAGCCGTTGAGTAGACACGGGCTGAAAGTACGCTGAACATCTTTAAACTATATATTGTTGCTTGATGATCTTCTGATGAAAAAAATGTATCAGCATAGCATGTTTCAGTGCATTGGGATTGGTTCATCATACAATGTTGCCAGATTTTCTCCAAAATGCTGCCTATTGCTTGGAACAGCCTTTCTGTTGAGAATGTGCCTAAAAAGTTGCTTAGGTTGGTAACTCACTCTGTTTTGCAACAGAGGCATTGTTGTCTAAAAAATCGAATCTCCTACAAGCTTATTATGGTTTACTGTAAATGAAACTTCCTGTCATGAGATCAACCTCGCCTGTCATCCAGAGACGCAGGTAGAGCTTCTGTTCTCTGACATTTTCGTCTTTGCAGGGACAGCGTGATCGCCCCTCTCTAATATGCGTCTGCAGGGATGAAATCTGGAAGTTCTAGACCGGACTAATTGGCTTCGAGGCAGATATGCAGGGCAGCAGTTCCAGGACTGCTGTAGGCTATGATCTACCTACTAACTCAACTTGGCAATTAGTCTACATAGGTTATATATATTCTACAGCTGGATAGCACCGGTGTTGAAAGTCAGCTAATGGACTCCCATCTTTAAAACACCTACTTTTTATTATTAAAATCTTAATTTCTGTCCGTCTCTCTTTGTCTTGCTTTTCTCTAATGAGTGTTTTCTGTGATAGACTGTGATGGGGGTTTAAGTAGTTACTTACTCTACAACATGTTAAATACAAAAAGTAGCTATATTGAAGCTAAGTAAGCATTATCTCTCTAATTATGTAACTAATTATTTGTTCATCATTTAGCTGATAATTTTTCATAACAGGCTAACTTATAAATAGCTCTCATAAAGAGTGTCTGCTAAATGATGTTAATGTAAATAACTGGAACAAAAACAAATAACCAGTAATTTTCAACTAAAGTTTTATTTTGCTACATTAAAGAGCATAATATGTAGCACAAAGACATTTTCGCATACTGTTTAGTAATGACTCTTACTTGACTCAGATATTGGATTGATTTGCATCAATGAATTGATTTGCAAAAATTAATCAGTCTTAAGAGAGAGAAACAGTGAGAAAATGAGTGAATATTGGTGACGATGTGGGCATTTTAACGAGTACGAGTACGAGTACAGGAGACCAGTATCGGTATCGGTGCATCCCTAGTATAATTGTATATTTTTATGTATATAGTGTACACTACCATTCAGAAGTTTGGGCATTAATATTTTTATTAATCAAAGATGCATTCAATTGATCAAAACTGACAGTAAAGACAATTATAATGTAAAAAAAAAAAAAAAAAATCAGTTTCAAATAGATGCTGTTCTTTTGAATTGTCTATTCATCTAAGTATCCTGAACAAAACAAAACAAAACAAAACAAAACAAAAACAGTATTCCACAAAAATATTAAACGGCACAACTGTTTTCAACATTGATAATAATAATACATGTTTCTTGTGCAGCAAATCAGCATATTAGAATTATTTCTGAAGGATCACGTAACACTGAAGACGCTGAAAATTCTGAATTCAGCTTTACCCTCACAGAAACAAATGTTTTTAATGTTTTAATGTTTATTAAACTTTTATTAATATTTCACAAAAAAAATAAATAAATAATAAGAGACATCAAAAACATTAAAATTTCATACCAACATAAACTTTTGAACAGTAGTGTACATGTGTCAGAAAGATATATTTGATAGTTGCATCACATCTTGCTGATTTTCAGCTTCACGTCGTGAGTGTAATTTTTTTTAGGATGTCTGAACAGGAAAAAAAATGTGAAGCATACATCCTGTTCCATCTCAAGCGTTTTTGTCAAGCTGTTTTTGAACACATCCTGTGTGAACACCCACTAAGCCTGTATGTACAATACACTGGGATGAAAATAAACACCAATGTTGTGTTTACTCGTGTCTTTACTGCTGCTTGTTGGAAAAAAAATAGCTTTGTGGAAAATTGACACTAACAGCTGTTCTATTAAACATTGTAGTTAGTGGTGTCATTACATTTAGTTAGTTACTCATAAAGAGCAGAGGCATATGAAAGATGTGCTCATTTATGAATTTTAGATACAAATACACCATGTTGGAATGGATCTGACACCAAGTGCCGTCTCATTGAACCTCATCGTCTCAGCAGGATTCTTAAAGAAAGTCATGGGAGAATTTGCTTCGATTCTGAATTCAGCGCAGCTGTGCATGCGTCCGCTTCCATTGGCTCGGTCTAACGCTGTTTGCGTTTCTGTTTCATATACATGTAACGTCAGAAGCCAGTTCACACAAACACTTCCATCTGTGTCAAATTAGCATAGCAAAGCATGACCATACAAACTAGCCAAACAGCGTGTGACAGTTCTAAGTATGTGCACACAGCATGGAATCAAGAGGTTACACACTGTCTTTGCTCTCTCTTTCACACACTCTCGTTCTTTTTTTTTTCATTTCTCAGTCTATAAATTCCACAGCATGCTTGACTACACTTTGCATAAGCATATCGTCGCTGGGTCAAGCAAAGACTTTAACGTAGCCATAACGTTAATAGTCTAGTGCAGAGGTTTTCAAACTTTTTAATTCCAAGGGCCCCAAATATGATGACCACCTAAGAAAAATGCATAGTATTATGCAAAATTATATAACTCTTTTTTATATTGTTACTGTACTGAAGCCAAAACAAATTATTCCATATTTTCCAGAAAATATTGGCTTTTGTGTGAACTGATTTGATGTTAGTGGTGTTTGTGACTGAGTGATGTTTTATATACAAAACCATTCATCTGTTCAAAAGTTTGTGGACAGTATGTGTGTTTGTGTTTTTTTTTTTTTAATAAAACGTTTATTAAGCAAGCATGCAGCAAATTGACCAAAAGTGGCAGTACATATATTTATAATATTGCAAAAGGTTTCTATTTCAAGTAAATGCTGTTCTTTTAAACTTTCCATTTATCGGAAAATCAGAGCAAAAAAACAAAAAAACAAAACAACAACAATGGTTTTCACAATGATATTAATATAATATCAAAAATTAATTTTACAATTTTTGAACGCTGGATGAATGGCTGCTGAAAATGTAGCTTTGCCATTACAGGAATAAATAACATTTTAGAATATATATTTAAAATAGAATACAGTTAGATTAAATTAAATCTTATCGTTTTTGTTTTATATTTTATATTTGCCAAATGAATACAGTCTTTTGTGGTGAGCATAAAATAGATTTTTTCAAGAAAAAAAAAAAAAGAAAATCTAAATTCTTTTGACCAGTAGTATAAACCTCAAATCATAGCGCTATTCACAATAAATATTAAGCTTTCCAGTGTTTTACAGAAATACATTTTTATTTTTTTAGTTTTTTTAGTTAACTGGACTATCATACTCACAACATTGTTCAAGAGAAGTTTTTTGCACCAATTTAGTTTTTCATGTCTATTTTCTATTCATTGTCCTCTCCCTGACCCTAAGGATTTCCTAAACATTCTGTTTAGCTACTGTATCTTTAAGAGTTTTATGTAAATGACCACACTTCTGAACTAACCTCCACGTGTCAGCATAGTTTGAACTATCATTCATCCTTTAATATGAAAATGTGGACTGTGATATGTTAATGAGTTCATAACAGATGATTCTGGCCCATTTTTGCAGCTTCATTTGTTTTTAAACATGTAAACCAAGGCGGAAGCTTTGCGTTTTGAAAGCTACAGTATGCTTCCATAGCGAGATCAAGGAAAACGTATTTCCTGCGTCATGTCCCCTTTAAGACTCTTGACTGGGGTCCTCATTAGCAAGTCTAACGAGGTCACAACTAGCCCTTTATTTCTTTCCTTTTCTGACATAATATGCCAGTGTCCAAGTAGAACTGAGAAAATGAGATGCTGTTTACAATCTGCGGCATCATGGGATCTGTTCATATCTAATAAGTGAGTCAAAAAAGAATAATTGCTAACCAGCCAGCTGCCATTATTGTCCATTAAGTGTATTGTGGTCGGCGGTATGGCGCATCTGAATGCTCCGCCGTATGTAATGAGCTATAATCCTGCCTGGCGTGACTAAAAACGTCCACAGCAGGGCCTGCTCTATTGCACAAGTTCTCGCTCTAATCAGAGCCAAATATTAAGGGCGAGGAGATTAGTCAAGGTGCAGGGTGCTCTTTAAATAAATAAATAGTGGCAAGAGAACAGAAGAAGCAGAATATATGTGTTCGACGGCAAGAAACAGTATGAGAGAGAGGGTCTCGGGTGGTCAACCTCTGAAGACCCTGCACTCTTTGAAGGCCTCATTAGCCAGTGTTATCTGTGTATTGACACTACAACGGGTACCTGACGGGTTACTGTGTGCGGCTTGCGTCTTGGCCCAGGCATACAAGGCTGTTCCGATGAAATAAGACTTTGAAGTTGATTTTCCATTTGAAGAACTATCCATCTGGGATTTTATTTATTTCCAATTTCTCTTTTTTCCTTCTCTTTCCTTTCTCGCTCCTCAAGGCTAAAGGGCTTCTATGTAGGTGGTGAAGAAGAAGATCGCTCTTTGTTTTCTATTTATTTTGTTATGATCTCCAGCTGAAACAATCAGAACCGCTGTGTGTTTTGTTAATAATTAAAGCGGCCAAATCAATCTCGGAAACCCCGAGCTAGACGTCGCTCTCGGAGAGAAGGAGATGAGAAAAGATGGAAACGGCCTGCAATTAAACGGCAGCTTGCACTTCTCTGTCGCAGTATTGCATGCCGGAAGTTGCTTGCAGTAAATAGTATTGATCCGAAATACAACTTAGATTTGGTTGTGTTCATTTCAGGACACTTTGGAACTCTTTTAGCGGCATGAATGAATCAGAAACCTCATTTATATGTAGAAACAGCGAAGAAAGCACATGCATGTTTTATTAGTTCTCTGAAAACTTCAAGCTCAATAAACACCCACTTACATGTTGTTTTAACATTTTATGCCTTCAAGCTTTTATGCTGCTGCTGTTTTTTTTTTTTTTTTTCCAATTATAGCATATAGAAGCGTGTGCGTGTGTGTGCAAGAAGAACAAACTAACACGAGAGCGGTGGAGATGCAATCACATCATCATGTCTCTATAATCTCCAAACAGTAGGACTGGAATTTATACCTCTATTTTCTTCCCTACATCCCCCTTTCTTTTATGTTTTCAGACAAACTATTGGCATAAATGAAAGTTGAGTAGATTCTATTTTTGAAGAGGTTTACATTTATACCTTTGACAGATGCAGTTTATTCAAGGCGAATTACATCGCGTTTAAGCTCCTGATTTTATCGGCACATGCATTCGCTGGCATTCAAACCCATGACATTGCTAGCGCCATGCTATAGTGCTAAGAGTAATTTGTTTGAATGTGTAGAACTCAAATCATAAAGTACAGTAATATTAAATGATGCTTAACTTAAACATCCAATGAGATGCTTTAACATGCACGGTTTTCTTTCATGGTGATGTATTTCCTCTTGAAACAGAATGAGCTTGAATTTATTTTACATTATTATTTCCATAGCCGACTTGCCATACATGGATACTAGAAATACAGTTTTTAGAAGCCAGTTCATTTTCGGCAAATTAAATAAGTAAATGTTAGCACAGCTAAGTGCACACCGACGAAACATTGATTTTTACTTGCTATCAGAGTTATTTTAGAATCATTCATGTACTGTTATTAATATATTGAATTATAGTATTAGGTTTTTGTGCTTTTGTCATTTATTTATTTTTTTATTTTTTTATTTTTTTTTCAGTTTAGCTTTCATTTAATTAAGCTTTAATATTTCCGAACCCAAGTTTAGTTTTTCATCCCCCCCATACATTAATGCAAAATGTATTTATTTATTTATTTTTTTATATAATTTTTTTCCCCCTGCTTTCTTTGGAAATGGAATTCATGACCCTTAAAAACAGGGTTCCTCTTCAGGAACTCGAGCTGCGTCGAAAACGCTAGGGGAACGCCCTTCAGCGTGACGGGCTCTGAACCTCGTGTGTAATCAGACCAATAGATGGGCGAGATGTCACGGCAGGGGACGTAATGACCAGGAGGCTATAAAAGCACGTGCGGTGAGACCAGCGTCAGCTTTTTGTCATTCAGCAAGCGCTCTGTGTGTGTATCAGTCTGATATCTGTTTGTGAGTCTTAATTGGTGTTGTCTGTCCCGTAGGGAAGAGAAAAAAAAAGAAATATGTCTAAAGCACATGATGAGAGACACCAAGTAGGGGCTGCACTAGCATACAGCCTCAAAGCTAACAGACATGGACTAAAGGCCATAAAACTATAAGTTTGATTTCATAATATTTGGCTGGTTGTGCAATTCTCATCATGCTTTTATTGTTAAATGGCCATGCAGAAGTGAATATGGATTCTAATTTAAGACTGAAAACAATCTTTCTTAGAGTTAGCTCTAAAAGAAAATGAGCATTGAGATTTTGTGCACGAGTCTTTTTACAGTAGCCAATTTCCATGACAATGTGACTGCCATACAGAAAGCTATTGTTTTGGTTTACTCAAAACAATGACAGCAGGTTATTGTTGAGATATGCAAATTTGGTTTTCCTTTGCTCCATTTGGGAATGCCCTCTTTGAAGTCCTGGCAGCCTTGTGAAGTATGAGGAAACGGAGCCTTAATGGAATCTCCTCCTCTGAGTATAGAGCGATGCCCGTCTAACCTTGAACTTCCTGTGATAATCTGTCTGACCTGATTGTATCGTGATTAGATAAGGATTTAATCTGCCACACATATGCACGCGCCGTCAAACAAGCAAGAGTCTTGCTCTCTTACAAACGCACACATCCGTCCTGCTTTCATCTGTCTCTCCAAAACGCCAGGCTTTCTCTCGGCTCTCCTCACCCCTCCTTCCTCTTCTCGCTCTCCTTCAGTTTTCCTCCAGACACGCTGGAAATACAATAACAACCCCGAGAGAGGCAGGAAGTAGTAGAGCCAGCAGGAAAGGAAATGGATGATAGAAGAATATAATCCATCTAGTGCACTTAAAACTTCAAATACACACGCAGTACACAAATACACAAAGCTATATACACAAAGCAGTATCTCAAAAACATGACTATAGGTCATATTTCACCCCCAAAATACAGTCAAATCTAAGAAAAAGAAAAATATGGTCAAATTAATAAATGATCGTTATTTGTATTTCTTTGAAAATATCTTTGAACATATGTTTCAAATACGCACACATTTTTATATATTTTTTTACTACTACAATCAGTCAAATTAGAAGGAATACATTTATAATTATTTCTATGCCTTGTACAATTTTTTGATTTAAAAAACTAAAATATCTTAAAAATACTATTTTAAATTTGAACATATTTTTGAAAGTGAGTATGTGTGTGTATATAATTTTCAAAAAAAATAAAAAAATAAAATATATATATATATATATAATTTAGAATCACAATGCACGGAATCTTAGTAGTCAGCTAATCAAAAATATTATTTCTTATGACTTTCTTTAAATTTGCATCAGCCTGGGCTGGTTTTGTGAGGTTTTATTGGTCTGGAAAATGAAGTCTGTTCTCCTTGCACTAGATATTTGGAGTTTAGCCACGGATAACTGTCTTACTGATCACATCCGACTAATCCTCTATATTTGAAAACTGTCCTGAGAACTGTTTTCTACAGAAATCTGCCCTAATCAGACCATTTAATACAAATCCACATGCTCAGGAATCCTGATTAGTGACTTAGCAAAGTGTTACGATTGCTGATTCCTTTCCATGTATATGTAGACATTGGTGTGCATCTGTGTTTGCATAAAGGATCAAAATTGAGCTGATGTGTTTGGCCATTATTTCCACAGTTCCACCTGTCCTTTTCATTCTCAGAATCCGTTTTAGCTGCTTATTTTCAGAGTAAAACTTTGTTTTTGTCTTCTGTCAGAGTGTCCGAAGCCACCAGTCCAAAGCTGAAAGTGCTTCTGCATTCATGATAGGCCTCGGAGCTGAGAAAGCCTCTCCAGTTGGAATTGTTCCATGTTAATTGCTTGTAAAAAAAAAAAATAAGCGTGATTGGGGTTTCTTTCTGTCTTTGGATGCCTGGTACTCCTCTTGTTCTGAAGACCCTCGTTTTGACAGGCGTTATGTAGATAAGAGAGCGGAAGCACAATGTAACATATGTTTGGGGCTCCATTGAAAACTGATGCAGAATATTTCATATTATCTCCTTATTACAATTTCTTCTGTCGTATCCAATATCCTAATTTTGCACACAATGAAAAATAATTAGTGACTAAACTTTTAGCAAAGCTATCACTGTTGCTCGTGTCGGAAATACATGCATTATGGCTGTAAGATTAATGTACTTCATGGGAAAAGAGATTATGAATGCACACGTTGTCAGCTTGTGCATGTCTCAGATGATTTTTGCAAAACTACAGCTCTTTTCAAAACCTAGTGTGCTGCCTAGACATCAGAGATGTTCTCACAACACTTCCAAAACATTCTTGTAAGCCTTTTTTTGGTCTCGTTTTAATGTGAAAAGGCTATCTAAGAATGCATTACAACAAACTCAGTGAAATAATCATCCAAGATGCTGGTATAAATAATAACTTTAAATATAGATTAATTGTATGCATTTTAAACAAAATGTATGTTCTATATAAAATACTGAATACTCCTCAAACGTTAGGAGTTAAGATTTTTATTTAATTATTTTGAAAAGACTCTTTTGCTCACCAAAGCTGCATTTATTTAATCAAAAATACAGTAAAAACAGTAGTACTGTCAAATATTATTGTCATTTAAAATAACTAGTTTTTGTTTTGATATAGTATAAAAATGTAATTTATTTCAGTGATGACAAATGTGATTTTTCTTTGAAGAAAATAAAGTTCAAAAGTAGTTCAATAATCTAAAAAATAAATATTTTATTAAGAATATAAATTTCACACGTGATCAATTTAATGTATCTTTGCTAAATATAAAATATTGATTTCTGTTTTAATTTTTCTTTTAATTACTGATCCCAATTTTTTTAAGGGTATTGTAGATAAAAAAAAAAAAATATATATATATATATATATATGTGTGTGTGTGTGTGCTTTGCTTATTAGACTGTTGAGGTAAACTTAGCAACATGTTAATGTCAAATTGGATTAAAATCAATAGTGAATTAAGTTTCCCGTCTGCTTTCACGTGAGCATTTATATATATGTTCTATGTAGAGAGTTTCATATCAGTCATTTATGATTTTTTTTCACCCTTTGCTTAGGACCCTTAGTAGACAGCTATGCGGCTCGCTAAGTTTGAGAACAGAACTAATGCGCGGATATCTAGGATATCTACCCACTTTCTACCGTAGTAATTAGACAGGTTTCCCAGCTCAACATGAAAGTGTTGTGCTCTTCAGTACTTCAAAGACCGAATCCGATTTCTTCACAGCTCAGTAAATAAATAAAGAAAAGAAAAGACCACACACCTTTAATCAATAGTGAAGCCAATGAAGTCAAGGTAACTTTCTTGGGAAATAATGAGGTATTATTTTTAAGCTATCACTTATTCTTGACGTGATTTCCCAGCAGGGGTTAAATTAAAGACAGAGTAGAGTGCAGAAATGAACGCTGATTTGTGCAACGAACGTATGAGGTGGAAAGTAATATCCACACTAAGGGTTTTAAAATGCAGATCTGTCCTCCTTTCCTAATGAGGAAGGCAAACCTACAATATTGCACGTATATGATGGTTTTATAGTCTTGCGTAGTGCATCGAGTCCTATTTTGGCCTTAGATGCATCGTGGATTTATTTAATCCTGTTTTGTTTCATTTTGTTTTACCTAAGAATGAGGGGCAACAAATCATATTACATTCTTTGCTTTCTGATTTAGACGAATGTATTTGATTCCTAAACCAGGTTAGGATTTCATTTTACCAGATTAAATATTTCTTTTTGAGTAATGAGTCATGATTCATTTGACCTTCAATGACTTCAAAAGCAGATCCTCTGCTCAAAAACAGACCAGTCGCCCCCGTGATTCAATCGGACAATTCAACAAAACCGCTCTTCAGTGACTCCCCGTCGGAGTTACATGCTAGCCATCACAAAATGCCTCTCTGGAGGATCTCAGTTTTTTTTTCTTCTTTGTATTGTCATGATCTATTGTGGGCCCCATCTGATTTCAATCAGGTAAATGGGACGATCATACAGAGGGAGGTTTCTCCCTTAACGACCCCAAGCTTTCAGCCGTATGATCAGGGGAGATGTTTAAAGGCTCTGAGTGTGGATAATATCAAAGGCTTCCAGGACGATCTGGGACACATTGTTATGAGGTTTCTAAATATTAATATTTCATCTGTTACGATCTCATTTGTGGTACTTAAGTTGATGTCTTCAGATTAGAGCGGGACAGGCTGCGCAGCTTTCCAACAGAGGACGTTTGATCCTGGGAGAATAACAGCTGACCAAAACAGCCCTGCATATTTATGCCAAGTTCAGCAGATCTTTTTGGATGCTTTTAGGTCGTGCCCTTATGAGCAGTGGTTATTTTGTAGGGACATTGAGGGCCCAGTCATCCTCAGAAGCTTTATACTTATCAACTCCAAAAGAGCTCTTAGAGAAAAATCCTCAAATGTATATTTAGAGACGAGTGGCCACAAGAGGACTGAACTGCTGAAGATGAAGAAATTACAGTGGCATTGAAGAGATGATTTTTTTTTCCTCATTTCCAACAGCATTGTTTAATAGTATTAGTATTTAATAGTATAGTGGTGATTTAATGCAGAATAAATAACTTTTGCGGCTTTATTAAGGGACTTATTATATTAAAAAAAGGCACGCACTCTAAAAAATGTTTTTAAATAATTTGAATACATTTTTAAATATTGATATTTTAAATCGTTTTTAGAGTGCAGACCTTTTTTGTATTTTTAGCTTTTTTTATTTAATATAATAAGTCATATATACTAATTTCTTAATATCACATATAATTTTATTATTATTATTTTATTTTATTTTATTAATTTTTTGGCTATAGATACATTGGTCTTGGCACCCAGTTAACTGAAAGAGTGCATTGAGCGCAAAAAAAAACAACCTTTTGAACAAGAATAAGTTAGAATAAGTAAGTTTTGGGCTAAATTAATTATTTAAGCCCCATATCCTTGCGAGTCGTGAATGATTCTCAACTTGAGAGGACTCTCTTTTCGTTATTTTCCCGCTTTAGCAAGTTAACAAATATTATTTTTTTTTTATAAACCTGCTAATAAAAATGTGGTGGACTGAGTAATTTCTGGCTGAATTGGACAGGTGATTTGAAGCGATGGCCTTGAGTATGGCGTGTGATGCAGTATTCAGTTTAAGCATGTACGCAAGCCTTAAAGGGGGGGTACAATGCTGTTTCATGCATTCAGAGTTGTTTACACTGTTAAAGAGTTGGATTCTCATGCTAAGCATGGACAAAGTTTCAAAAAACAATTTGGATGTATGACAGAGTATTTCTGTGCCAAAAATCGTACTTCCGGGTTCATACACGTTTCGGAGAGTTTTTTTCGATCGTGGCTCTTAATGACGTAAATGAGGGTGGAACTCCTTATTACATCCACCAGAGCTAGAGCGAGATCGCGCCCATCAACGCGCTTCATCCGGCGGCAGCGCTGCAAGGGACTGGCTCGGGAAGAATGTCTCCAATCCAAAGAAGTGTGTTTTTGGTTGTAAGGGAAAGATAACATTGTTCAGCTTCTTAAAGAACCCAGCATTATGTAGACAGTGGATACAGTTTGTTTTTCCGGAGCAGCAGCGGAGTTTCACAAGTGTGTTTGTTGACGAACGTTTTATAAACAAGGCCCAGTTTGACGCTGGATTTGCACATCGTTTGATACTGAAAGATGGAGCGGTCCCAGCTATAAAAGATCCCGGTCATGATTCAGAACTGCAGACGGTAAGTGAAACGGCATCAAATGTCTGTTTTGTTGGCATTCGGCGCCCAAGTGCTCGTCACTCTTTAGCTCCGCCCACGGCACACCTCCAGGAGCTCGGCTTTTTCTGGAGAGAATCGTAAAGCTGTATCTTTCTTTTATAAATATGATAAAACTAAAGACTTTTTGGAGATATGAAGGATGCAGTACTACTCTATAGGTACTCAAGATTAACATGAGATTGGGTGAAACTGTGTGTGTTATGCCCCTTTAAGATTCACCTCGGCTTGTGACAGCTGAAGTGGATCTTGTGAAATGTGCGATCGCATTGCCGATTACTCTTGAGGAACTTAAAGATGAAGTAGGCTACGGAAGGACAAATATCCAAACTTTTTCAGACTACTGCAGTCTGCACTCACGCTGCCCATTGGTTCGGCTACATCAGAAAGTTTCTCAGTTATGAGGAGAATCTGGCTCCGATCTTCAGTGGCACAGGACAGATTCTCAGATCTTTCTTTACTGCACATAGAGAATGATTTGACTGATCAGAAGAGAAGAGATAGTAAAAGAAAGACAGTGGTCATCTACGCAATTCGGAAAAAGAGGCGGCTTTTCTGCATTAGGTAAGTTTTTCTTTTTTTTTTTTATGTATTTTTAACGTAGAACGTATGTTATATAAATATATGAAATGTAGAACATATAAAAAAAGTGTTTGTGGCTCGTCTGCCAGTGGGTGCCCCCCAAGCATAAAAGTGAAACTCCGTCTATGCTTTCCTTTTAAAGCTGCAATAATGACACATCAGCTCTTACTGGTAGCAAAATGCATCTTTTTCCATTGGCGACAATTCAAAAGTAGCTGCGTATTTTGAAGAAATCCATAAAAAAAAAACATAAATAGTTGATGTTTTACCAGTTCTCAGCTCTCATTGGAGGGCTCTTAAAGTGTGAAATTGACTTATTTTCTTAGTTAGCATGACTGTCTAACAGCACCACAGTGATTAATAGCATGGCATTTACAGCTTTAGTGAAAACTGATATTAATATGTATAAAAACAAAGGGGTGTTTAAGGGTTAAATTGTAAACATCAAAGCAATTACAGAAACAAAACTGAAATCAATTGTGTCAAAATAAAAATGAATCAGAAAATGTTAGTACTGTACATTTAGTTCTGGAACTAAAGCGGTGCGAAAGGCCCTTATAATAACCTTGGTACCTGATTCATTCTCACAGCGCGGCGTATCAGCTTTTATCAGGATGAGTGATTGCTGCCAGGTTAGCGTTAGCAGAACGTCCACTTCTGACCTTCCGACAGCTCGTCCTTTACCTCCTGAATTATTCCTGCCGTGCGCACAAGGGCTGAAGTCAAAAGAGCGCTTAAGCTAATGGAAAAGAATGCTGACAGGAAGTTGATGTACTTTGGCGATTCTTTCTCGTGGGTTCTTCCTGTTGAGGGAGGCGACGTTGACACCCGGGGTCATACACCTCATAATGAGATTTATGAAGGAAAGCGAGACAGTCCACCTCTCCCACAAGAGGTCCCTGTCTTTCTTCCAGTTGTCGAGGGACAGAAGTAAACACTTGACCCATCTGTAATGAGGGGCTTGTTTGGTAAATCGATGACAGACGGGTATTTTTGCGAACTTTGGAGAAAGTAGGATGGGAAGAGTAGAAAAGTAATGTGTTTCAGTGTTTGTGTTTGTGCGACAAACTGCACGACACCGAGAAGACAATAACACTTCTGTCACAAATTGTAGACTCCGCTAAATCCTAGAGTAGCGAGCATTTTAAGGCATCTCAGGTGCTTTTCTATGTGAAGGATGTTCCAAAAGGTAGGAGGCATAATTATGAATACATTCTGATCAGACTGTTTCAAGCGGCAGCTGCAGGAAAAGTCAGTTAAAAGAGCCAATCAGCTTTTGATAGCATTTGTTTAATCTAGTATGCATGTGAATTAGCTGGACCAGTTAGAAAAAAAGAAGATTTTTTTTTAAAGCATGTTTTCACAATATATAATGGTACTTCATTGCTGATTTGATATGTGTGGTTAATAATAGGAATACATATTAAAAATTCTGGCTGATACCATTGCTAATATTTATTTTAATGTCATAGCTAATAAACAATGTAGAATATTGACTATTGGTAATTTGACTGAAAGTAAAGTTATATATCATTTTATTTATATATATATAAATAATAATAAAAAAATAATATAACTAAAAACTAAAATTAGGCATCACAGCAATATTATTTACAGTATGAAAAATGAATATTGTGAGATTTGCTACGTTAAACAGTGTTATTGAATTGTTTGTGTTTTTAAAGATGAACATTAATGCACATTAGATGATGGCATATGTAGTCTGTATGTAAAATTAGAGGAAATAAGCATGAAAAAATAATCAAATGAATCCAGTATCAACCGATACAATCAATAAAAAAAAATAAAAAAAATAAATATATCCAATATGACACTGATATATTGTGCATGTTTTTTTAGGTCAGTAAAACAAGATTACTGTAGTTATTAATGTGTAATTTATTTTATTTTATTTATTAAATAAAACAAGATAGAACTTTACTTTCAGTGAAATTACCTATAGTAAATATTCTGTAATATTAGCTGTTGTTTTAAAATAACTATTGGTTTTGGCTTTGGTATCAGCCATAATTTTAATATCTGTCTACTGCCTAAATGAGACGTCACCTCATAATCGACCGTTTTCCAGCACTTTACGAAACGTGTGCATGGAAGACTTACCTAGCAGTTGATTCCGATACCAGAGCATGCTAGCATGTTGCTAAGCTAGCAATGTGATACACTATTAAATGCATAAACATATAAAGCATACAAAAAGTGACTAGTTATAATCAAGAAATACAGTCTTCTACTTAAGATTGAAAACAAGCATTAATATGAAACACAAAAACTGAACTAAATTGATTAAGTTGGTTCAACAAAACTTTAAGTGAGCTCGTTTATTCTTGTTGTGCTGACCTGGAAATCAGTCACTTGTGAGGTGACGTCTCGGTTAGGGGCTTGACAGCTCACTTGGTTTCGGAACAGCTAATGTAGCACTGTTTTGTAAATGTGTTCTAGTCATTGTCATTCCGGTTCATGAAACACACAGGTAACACCTTCAGAGAAACGTCTTAGCAGGTTTTCAGAAAACAGAACACCTTCTGTAGCTGTAGTTCACAGAAATAGCAGCTCTCCGGCTCTGCTTTGTTTCTCCTACATGTGTCCTCTGAATGCATTCGCACTTCATTTGTATTCCACGCCGGTGCCTTCGTGTGGATTGTAACCACCTCTAAGACAATTAATTGGGCAATAAATGGCTTTTGTCGATGATTACCTACCGTATTATTCATTCATTTCAGTTCAGATCAAGCATGTAATAGTCCGAATACTTTCATCCACAAACACGATTGTTGCAGATGATGTTGCTTTGTCCCGGCTTCGCCTCCCAATACGTATCGAGTCGAAGCGTGGCTTTTGTCTCGCGCGCTGACCGTGTGTAAATACATCCCATTAACTCGCAACCGACGGCTTTTCTTTGAGCTCACTATTTCATGCTTGCGGCTCACCTTCGGTGCTTTTGTACGCTCTAAAGATTTTCGCAGGTAGTTATACAGCTTGTGCATTTGGCTGAAGTCAAGGTGAAAGAGGGGCAAGGTGGGCTCTTTGGGATTGTTGTCCCACGGTACTAACTCGCCCAGAGCTGTAAGACACACAGACCAAGAAAAATGAGGCCTCTGTGCATAATGACTCAAAGATTGGCTAAGCAACATGGTAACGTGTCACGGGAAAGATATAAATGGTTGCTCTAAGAACACATCCAATGTAGCAGCTGCTCATTTGTCTTGCGGTAGGAGCTCTATCTTGTCTGAGACATAACGGTTAACTCACATGACTCTTTGTGGTGAATCATTTTAAATGATTTTATTGTGCTGTTTGCTCGCCCCGAATAAAAGCTGTTTTCTGTAGTCAGCTGCTTCTGTCCCTTTTAAAACAGCTTAAATTCCAGCACTGCAAATGTCTTAAATTCCTCGCCTTTAACTAATGACATGCCGCTTTCAGTTGCAATGTCACATGGCTTCAGTGTGTGTTATGTACTCTTTGAATATTAAGTTAGCTAAGTAAAGTATGTCAAATGTAAAATGTCAATCGACATGCAATCGAAATTGTGAATGCATTCTAATGAACTTTAATGAAATGTAATCAGAGACAGTAAAAAGAGGATTGAATAAAGTTCTAAATGAAATAAAATAAGATTATGCATTTTACCAAAGCCAAACCAATAATTAATGTTAACAAACTATAGCTAATAAACTATAGAGAATATTTACTATTGGCAATTTGACTAAAAAGTTATTTAATTGAAGTTATTTTATAAAAAAATACTGAAATATTATGAGATTTATTATGCAATTTGCTATAAATTACTGTACACTTAAGTAAAGTATTTAAGCTTTATAAAAATACAAATAATCAACATGAATCAAAATCAACCCCGTTTACTTTCAAAATGTATATTTTTGGTCTTATTGTGCAAAATTCAATAGTGCATGTTTTCAGAGTTTCTCTTTTTGTCACATGTTTGTAATCTGTTGCACTAAAATGTATTAGGCTTTAGGCTACTGTTGAAAATACTGTATGTGATGTTTCTGAAAAAATTGTAATGGAGTAATTAAGCTGCATGCAATGTGATGGTGAAAAACTTTTCCTTAGTTAGGTGAAAGTTTGGGGACGTCACTTGAAATGGGTATTCAAAATGTGTTTTTAGGCACATCATATCTTTTATATATATATGTGCCACTTTCCTAGTCGATTATGCATTCTTCCAAATTTATTTTGCCTTATTCACGTCAGGATATATCAAGATGCTGTGAATGGTCATCTTGGTCTTCTCAAAGCTTCTGGTCTGGTGCTGTTTCAGAAGGAGTAGGCCTATATGCTGTATAAGATGACACTTCTAATGCCTTGTTTCTGTGGGAATTACGCCTCAATCTAGATGTAAAAATGAGTTGTCAATGCCATTTCATGTTAAATATTAATAGATGACAACTTCTTGAAGGAATCAGCACTCTTGAAATTACTGACAGTCCCTCGAACCTTAAAATTGATTTAGTTAAAGTGCAATAAATAAATGACTGAAGTGGATACTTCAGCTGTGTTTTTTTTCTCTTAAAAGCTGAAAGATTTTCTCTTTCACGTCTTATTACAAGCTACCCAGTGGGTGAAAAATCAATCGCTGAAGCTTAAACAGAAATGCCAATTTCATTTTCTACTAGTGGAGAAATATGTTGTAGTCCAAAAAAACAGAAAGAAATCAATCTGTTTTTCAGTTCTTCTGAGATGTTCTATTATATCTCACAGCAAACACAATCCAGTGCCTGAATATATGAAGAATCCATAGTGTTGTCATGTTGGAGCTGAAGTACTGTAGTATTGAGCACTGCCATAATTCAGTTAACTGTTTTATCTCATTAAGAAGCCATAGAGACTGTGTAGAGTTCTAGTTTAGATATCGTCAACTTTGGCCTTGCAGAAAAAAAAAAGATTTTTCTTTCTTTCTTTCTTTCTTTCTTTGGGTGATCTATCCTTTTAAAACTTTTTTCACTAAATGAACCTGTGGCCCCTTTTAGGTTGAACTTGGACTTGTGTTATTTTTCTTCTTGAAAGCTTAGTTGTTTTCTAACTTTTTAAAGTTGTTGTGGTGGTGAAAAGTGTGAGACACAATGTGTCAGTTTGCCTTCCAGTCAAAAGCCACTGCGGTGTGTGTGTGTGTGTGTGTTTTGTTGTCGCCTCACTCTGTGAACTCCAGGGTGTCATCTTGAGAGACGTAACTTACAACCTCAGGTTTCTAAGCATTCCAGCTTGCTTTATGCAGGTGTGCTTATCTCCATCTGCTCACACAGGTGTCAAAAAAGCATGACACAAACCTTTCACTGACACATTTTCTTTTCTATAATAAACAACAACAACATTGTCATCTGCTCACCTCCAGTAAATCAGGGACACACTTTAAAAAAAAATCAGTCTTTCTGGCCGGTCTCAAAGTCCTTCTGAAATATTTAATTCCTTGTTGAAATGCGGCCAAAATGCTGCTGATATATCATACTGCCCATCAAATAAGACTAGAATTTATCAACAGACATCATCAGTCCTGAATGGATGATCTATTCTCAGACCAAAGAACTGAAGAAGAATCCTGTCCAGAAATATGCTATGCCCAAATTTGTGAAATAGTGTTGATGAATGCAGAATTCAGTTTCAGTTTACCCCTCATTATAATTACAGTGAGCAAACATTGTGGTTACACTTACATTGAAAGCATAAAGCCTCAACATTATTTTAACATGAGACTGTTGTGATGTAATCATTTTATTTATTTATTTATTTAGTTATTTATTTGTTTGTTTGTTTGTTTGTTTTTATTTATTTATTTATTGTTTCATTTTTTTTATTATTATTTTTTTTATTTTGTTTTATTTATTTATTTTTTTAACTTAGTGATGAAAAAAAAAAAAAAAACCTCTGTGATAGTCCACGTTTTGCCACAAATGTTATCAGTAGTGCCCTAAAAAAATAACTTAGCATGGTCACTCCTCTTATCTGATGTCTGGAGGACAAACTGCATCACAACTCTGACCTTGTGTAATATTTCATGGTGCAAATGCATCTTTTATGCGAGTATTTTCATTTTCTTCCACTGCCTTTCTTTGCATTAACTTTAGAAAAATTGTCAGGGATTTGAATTGCGTTGCTGTTTTTTTATCAGTCTATCCATTACAGGATTTCTTGTGTTTCATCGGTCTGCCAGTGTTTCTTTCCTTGTCATTCCACCGTTCATTCATTTGTATGTGAGTCGATTCATCTATCTGTCTGTCTAACCCTCACAGTTTCTCTAATCTATCTTTCTCATGGTTTCTGCTCTTCTGGCAGCTTCATGTAGAAGGAAAAAATCATAAATGAGATCTCTTTAATATTTCAGATGGCAGTGAGATGAAGTGGAGACTTGAGCTCACGTCTCCTGCCTCAGAAAAGACCCCAGTGATCTCACACGTGTCACTTCTGGAGAGTCAGAAGAGTCGCGAAATGTGCTCAGATTTGTAGAGCTACTAAAATATGCAATCAAGTCAGAGATCGTAATTTGATCCCAAACATTTCTCATTAATTTTTCGGCAAGACTAAATGTTCTGAGCTGCCATCCATGTTAATGTTATCGCTCTATACTTACAATTGTCTATTTTGTTTAGAATGTTGATTTTTAAATGAAACAACTTGAAAGTTAAAAATGACAAACCACTGATCAATAACATTTTCTTTTGAACCTAAACTGAGCTCTTTTTTTTGCATCAAAGGTTGCTCTTTTTTAGGGCCTCAGGAAAGTTTTCAGATTTGTTCGACTATCAGTCTTCTCAGATGTTTCTCCAAAAGTTCATGAGCACAGGAGTAATTCAATAAGGAATGTTGGAGTTCATATTGAGGTCTTTTAACCACTGATTGCAGGATTTTGTGTTTTGGAAAATATGAGGCAACTCGAGAGGAGTCTCCATTTGCTCTCCATTTACAAGTTACTTTTCTTGTTGCTATGGGCCTAAAGAGAAAAGTTGTGGATGAAGTTAAATAAAGAGTTCATTCCACTTGGTTTCCTTTAGTATTCTTGGAGGTGGGTGGAGGAGTGGGTCAGGCATGCGGAAAACCGCTGTCACTCAGCATCTCCAGCTGTCAGGCTACTTACGGCCTTCTCAAAGTTTACACTGTCCTCCTCAGCGTGTTCTTAAACACTTCGTCAATTTCACGTCTTCACACGTCAAGAAATATGAAATAAGAGAGACCGAGAGTGCGAGAGGTAGCCGCACGTCAGAGCCGCTGAGGAGATTTGGCATGGACGGTGTTTGAGTGCGGGCGCAGGCCAGCGCATGATGCCACAGGAGATCGACAGATGGATGCCTTATGCCTGCAAATAAAACATCTGAAGAGTTAACGCTAGCGTTGTCAGTTTAACACATTGCTTAAGTGCAATTTAATCATTCAGAATAAGACAATGTGATTAAAATAACTCAATTAATCACCCCGGATCTGTATAAATTCTGTAAGGATAAGCCATGTGCAGTGATATTGGAATTACCCCCCCCCCAAAAAAAAACACAAAAACGAATGACTTTTTTATTATCTTCATTTGGGGGTTTTCTTTTCAAATATTGTTATATGGATCAAAGCTTCCAATTTTGGTGTTATATACACAAAAAACATATTAAATGCAAGTAAATGTCTTTAATGTTTAAAATAACTTAACGGAAATAAATTAAATGTCAAAATATAGTATTCATTCAGCGTAACAGATATATTTATGTGAAAGTGAAACAACCTACCTGGTCTCATGGCATAAAGTTGGAAACAACATACTGTACTGTTTCTGACCTTTACTTGAAATATGTGAAATAATAATTGATTATACTAAACTGTATTATATTTTAAACCTCTTGCTGACAAATGGGTAAAACCTAGTGGTTTAAAGGATAGTGTCAAAGATTCATAAAGATTTAAAATGACAATTAATTAGTTTTGGGGGGCTGCACTATGATCCTTAAGTCTTTTAATATCATCTAATGTTTCCTGATCTAAATATGCATGACAAGATTTATTATTATATGAACTATTGTTACACTGAACAACATTTTAGTGGGTGTTTTCTGTAAATCATGGTAAAATAAGATAGTCATTATCTTTTGCTCAGGAAAAATAAGAAAAGAAAAACAATTAAATAGAACACAGTCTAATTTATGGAAATAAATAAATAAACAAACACATAAACAAATAAAAAAACTTGTATTGGTTTGATGCTTGAAAACATCTTTTTGTCTTTGACCTATATGCAATTAATTTGTTCATGTAATAGATCTAAAATTAAAATAGGTAATCGATTTAAATGCCTGGTAAATATGCTAAAGAAAATAAATTAGGACGAACTGATGGAGAAACCAGGAAACCTGCCAGTTAGACAGCTGTGCTACAAGTATGTATGTCAGATTGGGTAAATTCACTTGGAGAAGTATTTATATCCACCCATAAGCGACTTTATAAACGCCTCAGTCATTTTCTTTGATCTAAATGTTCTCTGACTTGAGAATCTCCCTCAAATGACATTGCAACCCCAGACGTGTTGATGATACTGATGGAGGTTTTCTTTCCAGGTATTGTCTACCTCTAGCAGGTAGAGTGGGGAACCTAATAAAAGTCTTGAACTTCTATATTTATTTATTAATTTACTTGGTTGCAGCACTGGAGCGTTGCATCATGGGCGTGAAGATCCATTAGGAGTGTTGGCGTGGGTGTGGAGAGCCGAGGTTCAGACTGGAGTGAGACTGATTACCAATGCCTCTGAACAGTACTTCACTGTACTCAGCAGGGGCTCGTTTCGCTTTCGACCGACACATCTATAACTTTGATGTAAACAGGAAGTCCTTTATTGTGTCTGAGTGGGTGGGTCGTGAAGTCAGAACACAGGGAGAGCTGTCAGGTCAGATGAGCCACTTACTGAAACCTGTAATCGTTTACAGAAACTTCTCAGAAGAGGGAATCCACTCATTTGCAAGACATGAATATGTAATGGTATGAAGAAATCCATGAAATCTGTCATGAACATGTCTTGTCGTACTTCTTCATATTTCTTTCATCTTGTCATATTTTGTCATATTTCAAGAAATAAATGATGAATGAGTAATTATTTTGCTTAAAAGAAAATATTTTTTTTTTATCTGCCATTATGACTTTTTCATGATAGTTGAGAATAGTTTAGTTGAATATTAATTTGGCATTACAGTAAAAAACTGTACAAAGTACAATATTAATGGTAAATAATGATAACATTTGTTTTGCCCAGTAATATATAATATAATATAATATAACGTAACGTAACGTAACGTAATATAATATAATCATTTTTTATAACATAACAGAAATGGAGTATTGGAATCAAATAAATCACTATTGGAAAAACAGAAATGATCTATCTATCTATGTATCTATCTATCTATCTATCTATCTATCTATCTATCTATCTATCTATCTATCTATCTATCTATCTATCTATCTATCTATCTATCTATCTATCTATCTATCTATCTATCTATCTATCTATCTATCTATCTATCTATCTATCTATCTATCTATCTATCTATCTATCTATCTATCTATCTATCTATCTATCTATCTATCTATCTATCTATCTATCTATCTATCTATCTATCTATCTATCTATCTATCTATC
>NW_015540990.1:250819-263671 GCF_001515605.1 Sinocyclocheilus anshuiensis | reverse complement strand
CTATCTATCTATCATCTATCTATCTATCTATCTATCCATCTATCTATCTATCATCATCTGTTTATTTCAGCACTACATATTACAGTGTACTTAAATTTTGTGAAAGTAATGACACAATGAAAAACAAAATCATAAAAGCCATAATTAAAAAAAGAATGTATTTATTTAAAGCTGTAATTTAAATTATAAGGATCTTTATTTATTTATTCAAAATAAATTTTCTTAATGCACAATATAATTTTATTTATTTATTTCATTTTTGGATAGAAATGAAACCCGGACATGTTTTCATGAGTTTGACACATACAGATCTTTCTGCTGTTCTCCAGCATCTGAGGGGTTAATTTGGAGGTGTTGCCAGATCCCTGTGTAAGCCGTAGTTCCGTCATGAATAATAAAGAATGCTTTTAGAAGCATTCGTAGGTGCTTATTGCTTTGCTCAAACTCAGACTTTCCTAATTAGAAGCATGAATGGGTGCCAGCGAACATGTTTATGTGCTGTGTGTGTTGGCACTTTCAAGATGCGGCCTCTTAAAGTATTTATGAAACAAACCCAACAAACAAAGTGGCGCTTGCGATGCTCTTGGCTTTCAGACCGAGAGCTTCTCTGGCATCAAGTTGCCCACTATATTGCCTTGGCGACCAGATTGTGACGTAGTCCATCCTCCGTGTCTTAAAAAGGCGGCTGAGGGTAGGTCCAATGAATTCCGTTTGAAGATGGTTTGATATTTTGAGATACTTTGAGTGGATTAAACTGAAAATGTCAAGCCGGTGAGGTGGTACTGGGCGGGACTGCTTTCAAGCTCTAGCTATTGACATCCAGAGGTCAAAGGTCATGGTGTATCTCGAAAACACACTGCGGGGGTGATGCAAGAAAGCACACACACACTGAGTGGAAAAGTCGCTGGGGTGTTTCTGTCGGATAGCATTTCAGGGGCCTGTTTCATAAAACAAGTTTACCAAATAAGCCAGGTTTATTTCAGTTAGTCTGATTTATTGTCAGTTGATTTGATTCAAAATAAGTCCGACTTACTGAAATCAGCCAGGCTTATTTGGTAAACTTGTTTTATGGAACAGGCCCCAGATCTATGTGTTGGTTAAATTGTATGTTGCTGCATTAGCTTTCAGTAGAGTTGACAGAAGAGTTATTCAAGATATAGCATAAAACAAGTTTACCAAATAAGCCAGGTTTATTTCAGTTAGTCTGATTTATTGTCAGTTGATTTGGTTCAAAATAAGTCCGACTTACTGAAATCAGCCTGGCTTATTTGGTAAACTTGTTTTATGGAACAGGCCCCAGATCTATGTGTTGGTTAAATTGTATGTTGCTGCATTAGCTTTCAGTAGAGTTGACAGAAGAGTTATTCAAGATATAGCAACTTGTTACACTTTGCAAAACTTGAAGTGATATTTTTGGATGTTTAAAATGGGTTCAGAGCACACTTTTAAGATGGTCTCATTATAATTAAAAGTCTGATTAATTATAATATACTTTATATCAATTATAACTAAGAGTCTGATGTGACAGAAGATTTTATTAACTAGTTATTATATTATATTATATTATACTGTGTGTGTATACAAAAAAAATGTTCTTGATTGGAATGGATACATTATTTATTTACTGATTAAATTAAATTAAATTAACTTTTTTTTTTCTTTAATCCAGAAAACCTGGATTTACTAAGAACCTTTTAAGAACCCGGTAACCAATGTGTATGTGTGTGTGTCAGAAGTTTCCAGAAGCACAGATCCGAATGATGGCTACTAGAGCGTGCTAAATGGGACCATTACGGTACGCTAATGTTCTGGACCTGATGCTGCTTCCTCTTATTCATATTTAATTTCCTGTATTACAGACGCCACGACTATTATGAATATTTTTACCTAAATCTATTGTTTATCTGCTGTTTCTCTCAGTGGGACTGAAGTTTTCTAAAAGCTTTTGTGTGTTTGTAAGCAGAGGCACAGTAAATTATTCATATTTTTTACATGACATCTGTCAGAGAGAAAAGAAGCACACTCGTCTGCAATGTTTCTTTCTCTTGTTCTCTTTTGACTGAGGGCTCTTTTAAAGTACACACAGGCACTCATGCTAACATGCTAGAATGCTAACAGTACCCAGCGCTGCAGGTTCATAATGCTGAACGATGCTTCGACGTCTATGATAAATGTAACATCTTTGGGCTTATTGAATTAACAGGAAAAAGATATTGTGTCTCGACAGCCTCACAAGTGATGTCGCACAGGTTTTAAACCTCCCACATAATCAACGGGACAATTAATATGTCCTCTGAGGGAGTAAACAGACTGGAGAAAAATGCTGATGCTTACAGAGTCAGCTCTTGGTTCTCAAAGCGTCACACAGGACTGGAAGTTGCACAAAGAGCCGACAGCAGCCAGAGTTTGTGTGGTCGCCTTGGAAACTGGTTGCCACAGTGTTATGGGCTGTATCTGCTCATTTGTGGTCACTATGGCTAGCCTTTTAGCCGCCAACGAACAGGCCCAAAAAACCTTGGCTGAAAAATAAGTGGTTTTAGATAATTTCACAAGTCAAGGTCATGCAGTATTAAGCATGATTTGAAAAGATTGCATTTGCAGCACGATATTTGGATATTTTGCACGTTTCAAAGGAATAAATCTCTCACATTGAAATCATTATTTTCTGATAATCTTCCATGCATGCTGAATACTGCAGCTTAAAGTGGTTAAACGTTTCCGTGAAAAACGACCTAAATTGTAGCCTTTTCCATGAATAAGTTGAAGCCTGGCCTCAAAAGATTCAGAAAATAATGCACAAGACATATGAACAGCTGTCATGTGAAAATGCTGCTTAATTATAATTATGCTCCACTGAAAAATAACTGCTTTAAGGTGTGGACTAACACAATGTTGAGTGAATAATGCCACCGGTTTTATATCCATAATTTTATTTTATTTTTTATTTTATTTTATTTTATTTTATTTTTTATTTTTATTTAATTTTTTATTTTTTTTTTATTTTTTTTTTAGGGTGAGCTATTTCATTAAGTTTTCTTAATCAGTTCTCTAAATTTTCTTGGTGGCCAGCTCAGCTAAAACTCATTCAGTTATAAACTTGTGCTCAATCCATGTGTAGTGATGATAAACAGAGTGTGTGCATGTGTTTGTTGTAGCATGTGTGGTTTTCTGCATACATGCGATAAGTCCTGTAAAAATTCAAATTTTCTCTGTTTTAATGCATGCTCTCTGTGTCGGTATATCTCTCTGGCCTCTCCGGCTCCAGTGCGCTTGGCAGCATGTTTCTATTGATTATTCTGTGCTCGGTATATGATCGATGCACAGAAACCGCTGAAATATTTTCGCAATTGGCTGCAATTACGTGAGTACATTAATCACATATGTGAGCGGATACAAGCTGGTAATGACTGAGATATGAACTCTGGCTTGTCAACAACAGTGAAAGAATTTGCATTAGCGAATGACCCAGAACTCCAGCACGATCGTTTCCCTGCCCTGACTGCACCTTGGCTGTCTTTAGGAAAACATTACGTTTGCAGTAATTTATAGCATGCACTAGACTTTATATTGAACTCATGCAGATTTAAATTGACCCCATTTACTAGCTAAATAAATGTCAGCAGTGTTGTTGTCAGTGTTATGTTTTAGAAAAATAATTAAATGTTTTCAAAAGTTTAATACAATTTTCTGCTCTCTGAAATCTTTTCTGCTGACATAATGAAGGTGGTCTGGAAAATATTAGCCAAAAATATGAATTCCTTCCTTCCTTCCCTCCTTCCCTCCTTCCATTCATCCATCCATCCATCCATCCAAATTAACCAAAAATATGGTTCCTTCCTTTCAAATTAACCACAAAATATGGTTTATTCCTTCCTTCCTTCCTTCCTTCCTTTCTTCCTTCCATCCATCCATCCATCCATCCATCCATCCATCCATCCAAATTAACCAAAAATATGGTTCCTTCCTTCCAAATTAACCAAAAATATGGTTTATTCCTTCCTTCCTTCCTTCCTTCTTACTTAGCATTTGCTGCACATGTAACTTTCATAATGTGATGTCTTCCTTCCTTCCTTCCTTCCTTATTTGAAAGTAAAACATCACAGTATGAATGATACATGTGCAGCAAATGCTTAATATAATAATAATATATTATTAGTATTGTTATTGTTTACTCGGAAAAATAAATGTCCCATGCAAGTTACAGCAACATATTTTTAATAATAATAATAATAATAATAATAATAATAGATTAATCACGATTAATCTCATCCAAAATAAAAGTTTCTGTTTACATAATATATGTGTGTGTTCTGTGCATACTTATTATGTACATACATATTATATAAATACACACACATACATCATGTATTCAGAAAATATTTACATATATATATAATTAATATATAAATGTACCATATTTTCTTAAATATATACATGCATGTGTGTGTGTGTGTGTTTATATATACATAATTCATATACACAGTACACACATATACTATGTAAACAAAAACTTTTATTTTGGATGTGATTAATCACGATTAATCATTTGACAACACTAATACACACACACACACACACACACATAGCCTATAAATAAAAATGAATGAACGAATGAATGAAATCTGGAAATGAATTAGCATTTTTATTTATTTATTTTTTTTTTTGCAAAAGTGTTGATTTCTTATGAGCATGCAGTGTGAAACAGGCCTTTAAGGTTATTTTGCCATGGACTCTAGACCCTGAAAGTCTGAAGATGCATCAGGACTGCAGATGGAAGGGGATGTTGGGTCAGGGCTGGTTTGTGACCATTCACTGATGTCCTTGTGCTTGTAATGAGTTTACAATGAGTGTGTGTGTGGTCCTGTGTGGTCTCAATGACTGTAAAAGCCAGGCTTTCAGATCAGCCCAGATGAAAAATCCTCTCTCATTGAGCGTTCCCGTTCCTTGTCCTCAGTTTTATGGAGCGTGTGAAATCAGAGGAAGGGAACTGAACTGAATCCCTGAGCAGAACTGCAAATGAATACCCATTGAATGCTGGTCAATTTCTGAGAAAGCAGCTAAATCTGCCTGAAAAGCCACGACTGAGAATTCACAAAGCAGAATTGCTCTGCATTTCACTTGTAGGTGTAATCATGTAATATTTTCATAACACAACAAGCAATTATTCTGCCAACTAATATAGTTAATTAGTCTACAGTAGGTAATATTGTACATATGAGGACATGACTCCACTAAATACAGTTTTTAAGTGGTCACAGTTATTATGTACTGGTTTGAAGTGTGACTCATTCAAATCAGATTTTATCAAGTTATATCTAATATCACAGATCAAGTTATCAAGTTATAATAATATCATAGATAGTTCTTCCAGTGAGCAGTACTGTATATCATAGTGTGCATATAATTCTTTATTATTCTGTATAAGTAATATAGAATATCAGCTGACATGCAGTCAGAAGTGTTTTATGTATTTTGATTATTTTAGAAACAGCTCAGAATACAGCTCATCCAATCAGATTTCACAGCATATCCGTCCTTTTTATAAGCGTCTATTTTATTGGGGTCTTGTCTTACAAGGTCTATATTTTATAGGTCCACACAGACTCTCAGTTTTTGTAAACAAGTTAATTTTTTTTCAGGATAAAGACTGTAGACAAAAGCTGCTATGTGAATTTATATGACATAAAAGAGTCTGCTCATCCACTCAGACCAAATCTTTTGTAAGTTTGTTGTTTGTTTTACCTACACTTTCAGAAAAAAGGTACAAAAGCTGTCACTGGGGCTGAACCCTTTCAAAAGGTACATATTTGTACCTTATTTACCCCTAAAGTGTGCATACATGTTAATGTATATTTTAGTACCTATAGTATACATATTAGTACCACAAGGGTAGATATTTGAACCTTTCAAAAAGATACCTCCCACGTTTTTAGAGAGTATAAATGTCCAGGTTTGACACATTTTGAGTGATTTATTGTCAAAATTACTTATTTTTATCAGCAGTTAATCTAATTTATATCAGATTTTATGTACCATACATACGCTAGTTACATGCACTCTCAGAAAAGAAGGTACAAAAGCTGTCATTGGGGCAGTACCTTTTAAAAAAGTACTAATATGTACCATTTAGGTACTAACATGCACACTTTAGGTGGTAATGTGCACATTCAAAGTACCAATACTCACCCTTTAGGGGTAAAAAGTACAAAGGTGTACCATTTAAAAAGATACCACCCCAGTTTTGTTCTTTTTTTCTGAGAGCGTAGCCCACCAATTGAATGTGTGCATCCAGCAATAGAAACGCCTTCTAGTGACTGACAGTACAGCAACTCGCTGACCTCCATCGATAAAATCGTTGTCAGTGTGAATGGGCCATAAGACACAGAGAAGAAAAGAGAAAAAGGTCAGGTGTTTGTTTGTAAACAGTTGTAGGAGCATAAAACTAAGCAAGCTCAGTGTGACGCCGAGGCTGTGCGTGAACATGGATGTTGTGGAGCCGATCGATATTGTATGGAGAAAGACAAGGGAAGATCTAGGAAAAGGAGACTTGGATGGGCTATAAATCGCTGGTCACACACGAAATTGATCAATCATTGGCACGAGAGCAATGAACAGTGTGTCGATAGAATTAGTCACACGCATGTGCCGCTCAAAGATTCACGAGCCCAAATAAATTCACCCGACGGAAGCATGAAATCTAAAGAGGTGTCCGTATGGAGAGTGATGGGCTATTGATCATCTTCACCACAGACTGTGTGTATTTCCATAGATCTTGCTGTTATGTGACCCAATGATTAGCTTCGTGCTAAATATGGATTTATGTGGCTCTTATAAACAGAAGCCGAAGACTGATAGATTGGGTGAATGTCACGACACCTGTCAAGAGCATGTCCGGGTCACCCAAACATCATAGAAAAATAATAAACCATATTTTGTTGAAGAAAACGGAGCATTTTACACTCTAAAAAATGCTGGGTTAAATATAACCCAGCACTGGTTAAAAAGGGACAAACGCAGCTATTGGGTTGTTTTGACCCAGCGGTTGGGTCAAAACAACCCAATAGCTGGGTTTGTCCCTTTTTAACCCAGCGCTGGGTTATATTTAACCCAGCATTTTTTAGAGTGTAAGATGTTTTGGTTTATTTTGTTTTATTAATACCAAGAAAGTTTTGAACAAAGGTTAAAAAAATCTAAACGATTAATTTGTAAAATATTTATTCATCATGTTAATATTTTTAGTATAATATTCTTGTTTTACAAATATTCCAAATTAAATTATATTTAAAATTCCATTATAATAATTGTATAAAAAAATATATTTGATGGAACGACGTAATGAATTACATTAAAATATCATTTTTTTTTTAATTATATTAATTTTATTAAAATTATATTTTGCTGTAATGCAGTAGTGAATAACAAATACAGTAATGAGAACAATAAATAATTCTAATAATAAACTACAGTATGCCTGGGTGTATTATGGCAGTGAGAAAGTGATTAATGAGGATTCAATTTAAGGTTTAAAATGTGCAAAACAAAACAAAACAAAACAAACAAAGATTCCTTTAAAAAATACAATTTATTATTTGTTTTAAATAATATAATTTATGTATTTATGTTTTGTTACACTTTATTAGAATGTTTTAGACATTCTACTAACTGCACAATTTAATTAATAGTAACATTTCAAATGGAATAATCCTTACGTTAAATACATGAATAATTGATGTTAATTGATGAGCAAGGATTGTTCAGTTATCCAATGAAAATACGTAATTTAATTGAATTTCGCTATTAATTAAAATCTTAAAAAATATATTTATTTATTTATTTTTATTTTTTTTGAGTGTCATCTATTTCTCAGTAATTCACTACTACTTGTCAAACAACTCGTATTAGAGTATTAGTAGACAGGTAGGTTAGGGTGGGTAGAATAAGTTGACCTGTATTTGCAAAGCTACTATTTAGCAGAATATGTGTTGGGGAACCATCAAAATAAAGTGTTAGCAGATATGAAGCAGACAGTCCACTAATACTCGAAATGAATGTCTATCAATATAAAGTGTTACCTTTTTTCTCTCTTGATTTTGGAGTGAGATGTGATCTCCACATTTGTTATTCACCCAGAATTCTGTGTGAAAGAGCCTGTTTCAGATATGTCAGGCTTGAACCTCCATACTGCTGAGTAATCTGCTGTTATTAACAGATACTGCTGACACAATGGCCGCTGGTTACCTGAAGCTGTTTTCCTGCGGCTTGCACCTGGTTGCGTCATCCGCTGATAGCCTTAAAATGTCTTTCATTGACCACACACTTAGTAAGAGTCTAGACAGCAATTATATTTACTCTGGCCTACTTTTCACATCGTAGAGTCTGTGCTCCAGAATAATCCTCAGCCTTGATTAGCTTGCTTCAAAATACATTAGTGAATCAGAGGTGATGCACTTTGTCTGCTGCTTGAAATAAATACGGTTTGGTCTGAGGAAAACTTTAAATTACTTGTATTCGTTGTTGTATTGTTATATACTATTTTTATATTACCATTTATATATTATAGTTTTGCTGATATGCTGTAATACATTACAGTAATGAGAATAATAAATAATTATAATAATACTTATATATAACAATTAAATATGCCTGGACGTATTATGTCAATGAGAATATGTTTAATGAGAATTACAATGTCATAGGAAATGTCAAATTATCTGATATTTTAGTGAATTATTGACCTTTCAAACTGTTTATATAATTTTGAAATGATGATAAAACTTATGCTAAACAACTTAATACAGTTTTCTTTTCAATAATTCAATCCTTTTTTAAATGAAGATTTTAGCTTCATTATAATGTCAGATAAGATTTTATGCCTCCACAATCAACTGAAAACAAGGACGTCTAGCTTTATACGGTCATCTTACAGCACTACCCAACATCAAATACATCCTTGGCAGTGGACGTTCAGAGAAAGTATAGATCACCCACGTTTAGCCCACGGGCAGAGAGAGGGAAATCAACAGCTTGTTGTTGTAAACTACTCTGATCTGAATGACACTGGAAATCTGTTGAATAAAAACAGCAAAAGACAGTATTGAGCGAAATGAGAAGCACAGTCTTTTTACACATGCTCTCAGATTTTACATTCATAACATATCGACCAGCATATTCTCCTCATCCTTGTGATTTCAGCCAAGAAAATACATATTAATTTATTGCTTTTAAAGGTGGGGTAAGTGATTTTTCAAAAACGCTTTAGAAAACTGATTCGGTCCGACTAGGGGCCGTGTTGTGCCGCGCCGCATCCAGTGTAGACCATAGATATGTATATATATCTATGGTGTAGAGAGCATCACTGATTATAATGAGTTCTATAGTATTTTGTCACGCCGCGCAACTCGCATCCGGTGTAGACATGGTGTAACATAGGTTTTGCTTTGTTTCACAGAACTAATCGTTGCCTGGGTTGCGTACGTATGTGTGGGACGGAGCTATCAAAATGGGGGCGAGACCCTTTTGGGGTAGGGGCGTGTTTGTTTTGGTGATTTCAAATGTCAACCAATATTATCAATATTTAAAAAAAAATTTTTTTTTTTTTTTTTTGGAATATGAATATTGTTGAATATCCTGTTTCACATCCAAAATACATCCACATAGGAAAGTAAAATGGTTAGTGAAAGGTGCTTCACGTTGGCTGTAAAGGAGTAGTAAGTTTAACAGTTTTAAAAATGAAACACGTACAAACAAACAAATAAACAAACAAATAAATAAATAAATTAATTAATTAAAGTAAAAATTAAATATAAAAGGTAAACATTTCAGAGCTGCACCAGAGGAAAGGTTATTCAGAAAATAGCAGCATTATTAAAGTTATCTAAAACTAAAATAAAAAAAAATCCAAAATCTAAAACGTTAACCGAATCACAATATTAAACAAACAAATAAACAAAGCAAAAAAAATAAAAAATAATAATAATACATTTTTATTTAGATTTTTACATTTTTTATTTAGTAAAAAAAATAATACAAATTAATAAAAACAAATGGGAAAAACAAATTAGTAACAAATTACTAAAACTTAAAAAAAAAAATATATATATATACAGCAGATGAGCTGAAGGCCACTGTCAAAGAAACCTGGGCTTCCATACCACCTCAGCAGTGCCACAAACTGATCACCTCCATGCCAGGGTCTTTTTAGTGAATAATGGGTTTGTTCCTCACAGAATTCTCATAAGTCTTCATAAGAATATTGTGCTCATTATGACATGTTTCATTTCATCTGTATTTGTGAAAAGTTCAAATGAGACAGATATCAGTCCCTGCTCTTCGTGCCAGCATTATAACACACATCAAACATGAAGCTGGATCTGTCACGATACGGCAGGAGCATCACTTTGTCCGGATGTACAACCACTGAGGAAGTGCTGCACTGCAGACAGAAGGAAGACCTATTAGAGAGACACATCTCTGACTTCCTGCCAGTCCCTTTGGGCCTGTAGATAATAATAGTTTCTCACCACTGTTTTTTTTCAAAGAGGTGAAATGTACTGTACATTACGACGGAGCATTCCGTTTGCTTGGATCTTCCTGACTTAGTTGTTCCCTTTAACATGTCTCCTTCATCATCCAGATAGAGTTTTCTTTTTTTTCTTCCCCTGTTTGTCCTTTCACTGTCTTAGCTGTCTTTGTAAGAATAACAGAAGCTCTTGAGGGTTTGATTAGTGAGACGGGTGCACGGATGTAGTGATTTAAATCAGAGAGCAGGAGGAGGAGGAAGAGGGGGCTCCCTCATCAGCCCCTTTTGTGTGGAGAAAAGGGGCTTTAATTACTCCTTGCACCAGTTTCATTAAATATCTCATTCCTGATGTAAATGTTTGTGTGGGAGCCCCGAGTGCTAAACGACAGAAGAGAGACAGTAAGCGAGACAGAGTGAGATGGATGGAGAAAAGAAGAGTGAGAAAGAAGGAGGTTGGGTTTGCATAGGTGGGTGTGATGGATTTTGCTGTTGGTATGGGAGACTGGGGCTAGTTGTCACACAGGGGCAGCACTCAAATCTTGTTTTTTTTCCCCCGTTAAATAAAAATAAATAAATACATACATACATAAATAAATAAATAAATAAATAAAGAAAGTATGATTTTTTTTTAAATATCTGTAAAATTATTTATTTATGTGTGTATGCATGTATGTCAGGTTGAGGCAGGTTGTTTCTCATTTTAAATATAATTCAATTAATTATTTTGCCTAAACATTGGTTTGATATTTTGTATACTTTGTATGATACATTTTTGTATTTTACATTCATTATTTTGCAGTTAAAGTTGCTCCTAAAATATGCTGTTTAATAGCAAGCTCACATTGTGACAACTTGTCCCATACAAGCTCTATTATTGGGGCATGTTGTCACATTTATTTTAAATTTTTTTAAAGCAAGGCTATACAATTTGTAACTACAGAAACTGACTTGAAAAATGAATGTGGCCCATTTTTTACTGGGGTAAGATAGTGTGACAACTTGCCCCAGTCTTCTCTATAATTGCGTCATAAGAGTACAAACACATTAACTCCTGCATTTGCATACACATTCACACCTCTAAGCTGATCGCTGAGCTGTTTCTGTGGTCAAACATTCTGCTTTGTCCAGAATCCATTGCCCCATTTTTTTCTCTGATGTCTGTCACTTGAGTCGACACATTTAGTCTCTTTGATCAGGACTCCACCATGGATCAGAAAGGCCATACACGGCAGAGTCATGTACTCTGGAGAGAATAGGGTAAATCGGCTTTTGTGAGCCGAGGATATGACGCAGGTCCCGAGGGATCATCAGCAGATCCTTCAAATTGATAATCACCATTCCTCATTACCGCAACTTCCTGCGCTTTACTCGCCACTTCATTTCCTAATTACTTGATTATATATCTAAGATGATTCATTAACAATCTGAGCTTCGTTTTGCAAATAGTTTACACCAGTCATTAATTACCCTGGGCTTTTCCCCTCTCTGATAATGAGAGTTAGATTCTGACTCTGATTCCCTCTCTCTCGAGTGCTCCTCTGCTGAAAGCTCTCCTCATTTTGGGTGAAGATTTGATTCATTATCCAGCAGTGCCTCTTGACTTTCAGTTTGCTAATGTTATTTGTGTTGTAGCTGAAGTCATTTGAGAGGGTATTTGAGCCAAACTTACTGTTGTTTAAACATCTAAAGACATGCATTTGAAGAAATATGTTTTATTTTCAGCCGCTAAGTGTTTTCATTGCAGGTAAACATTGTTTCTTGGCTGAAAAACTGGGTGATCTTCAGTAATTTGCGGTGTGTGTACTTACGAAAATGGTTTAATGTAGATGGTGGCGATTGTTAGAAGGTTGTGGGTTCGATTCTCAGGGAACTTTGAAGTTGAATGTGCCTGTCAGTTGCAAAATTGTCATGCAACGTTGACATCTGTGGATGCTTAGGTCAAAGGTTCAAAATAACATAGAAGTGACAATTATTGCATGGTAAATTGGTGGATTTGATCCATCCGCACAGTGGACTGCTATTCACTTTGCTGCAGTGTAGTTGTTATTCCAGCGTGGATTGGATACAAAAATTATTAAAGCGTTTCCCTTTCATGGGAACTTCGAACTGCGTCCTCTAGGGGTCGCTATGGGGAACGCCTCGTCGTGACCCGTGTCTGAAGCATACAAGCGTGCATTTCCAAGGAAAAAGTAAGAGCTATCTCTATTTATTATGGCGAGCACTAGCAGAGCATTTAGAAGGTGTGTGCATCCGTGTCATCGCTATTTGACATCAGATGACACACACGATCTATGTGCTGTTTGTTTGGGCAAAGAGCACGCACGCGATGCCTC
>NW_015540990.1:233266-250621 GCF_001515605.1 Sinocyclocheilus anshuiensis | reverse complement strand
TCTATGTTTTCTCGCCATGCTGCGGACGCAAGCTTCAGACGAAGAAGTGAATGATGTGTGCTCCCGGCGCCTATTTATACTTTAGTCGCACCGGTAGTGACGTCATGGCTGTCGCCGGCCAACGAGTTGGTGTTTTTTCAATGTATGCTTCAGACACGGGTCACGACGAGGCATTCCCCATAGCGACCCCTAGAGGACGCAGTGTCTCGTTCCCTACTCAGGGAACCATGGTTACACAAGTAACCTCAGACGTTTATAAAGCATGCATGCTTTCATCATGAACTACGGCCTTGAGATTGTCAAGCTTCTCCATTCATTGTAGTTAATAATGCCAAATCTGCTTGAAAACACTGAGTATTGAATGGACTTTGTTAAAGCAGCTTGAAAATTAATTAGAGCTTCTGTCCCTAAGGAAATTTAGCCTTTTCACTTTAATCTTCAGTCAGAACTCCACTCCAACATGAAGAATGAGAGGTTTGTTCTTTCACACAGACATATTGGGAAGTCACAAAAAGCTTCAAACTTACTTGCCACAGCATTACTTTTGACACAAAAGAAAAAATCTGTCAGGCTATAAAACCAGTTATAAGCAAACCTATACGGAATCAGCTGGCTTTTTTCACTTTTTTCGGCGCTGATTGTGGGAGGAAATCTGCAGCAGGGATAGAAAAATACCTTTAAAGGTACTGAGAGTCCTACACTGCTGAAAGCAATGTCAAATCATTCAAAATATTCACTTTTTTCCTTATAAATACACACAATGTGCTTTATGTAAAACTTTCAAAATGCAGTAGAAAATGGATGAAAGGAGTTTGTATTTTATGAAATGATACAGTATATACGGATTCAGGCTTACTTATAATAGATGCACACCATCTAAACATTTCAAACAAATGAACTGCAAAAATGCAAACAGCTTAATAAAGATTTTTTTTTATTTGCACTGTGTTTATGCATTAATTTATGTAAGGAAAGTACATGATGTGTGGCCAAGTATGGTGTCCCATACTTGGAATTTGTGCTCTGCATTTAACCCATCCAAGTGCACACACACAGCAGTGAGTAGTGAACAAACATGCGCACACACACACACACACACACACACACACACACCGTGAACACACACAATGCTGCAAGGGTCTCACCAGTCATGCGCTGGACATTCACTCCCCCCACCTACAATCCCTGCCGGTACCGAGACTCTAACCTGCGACCTTTGGGTTACAAGCCCGACTCTCTAACCATTAGGCCACGACTGCCCTATAAAGCCCCCATGTATGCATAATTGCAACGTTCTATGCATGTAGTGTCAGATCAGATTGGACTATAGGTGGTTAGTGAATAATATGCACGTTTTTGTGCTGAAGTACTGCATGCTAAAATATCTTAAACTGTTTGAGCCAGTGCTTTTCCGGTTTGTTTGCTAGTTTGTGCCGCTGTCCTGCTGTCACTGAAAACAAAAATGTGGAAAAAGAACAAGATGGTCAGACACATCTCCAAGCTTTCTTCAGGAGCAGTACATTTTAACCTCAAGGGAACTAATCAATAATGTATACGTGAGGCCTGAATTGCACTGTCACATCCATCATAATTGAACTTTTTAGCTGATGGAAAATGCATTACTATCAGTTTAGATTTATTTGTGCAGGTTTCTCCGGTCTGAGAGAGCAGCTCTGTGTGTGGACACATGCTCCACGGGGACCACCGAGGTTGTTTACAGCCAGCAAGTGTCGTTTCCTATTCGTCTCCTTCACTGCCGTACTGAGTGTAAGTCACGGGATAATTTTTGTAATAATTCACCTCAATCTCAGCGGAGGGGCTGGAGTGGAGGACGCAGGGGTCAACGCTGAAGTGGACTACTTTGATGTGTGGGTTGTTCACTCATGCTCATTATGTTCATTTGAGTTTACCTCAAAAATGGTCTTCGTGATAATGCAGTTGCAGTTGTTTTCAGATACTCCATTGAATGATGACATGCATCTACAACTTTTTGAGAGAGAGAGACTCTGCAAGTGTGGCTTTGCCAAATAAATTAAAAACTATGTGAATGTGAAGAGGAGGTTACACAACTAAAACATGCAGGTACTGCCGAACAAGTAACATGTACCCACGGAAATATATCAAATAAAATATGTGCTGTAATAGAGTGATATCATGAGATATCACAGTCGTGTAATACAAAGTTGAAATTGCAGAATACAAAGTTGCATTTAGAATTAACATTGAGAGGTTTACAATTGCAAGAAATAAAATTGATGTAAAAAAAAAAAATAGATGCTCATAATTGTTAATTTGCAGCTGTGACTGTAATTTATAATTATGCAGTTGTTGCAATTATGTGAAATAAAATTGCAATTATGAGATATGAGGTCAGCATTTTAAGAAATATTTTATTTTATTTTCAGAAACATTCTATATGGCCAGCCATAATGCAAACTAATGTTTACATATGTAAAATTTTATACTTTTTATTTTACTTAATCACAATTGTGAGATATGGAGTTAGAATTCCAATAAATATAATACATTCCAAGAAAGTGTATTTATTTGATTTGATTTGATTTAAGACAAAAACATGCTTCTATATGGCCAGCTATAATGCACATTGCTATGAAAACTTTTATTTAAGTGCAATTATGAGATATGAAGTCAAAATTCCAAGACATGGTTTAAATTACAAGAAATGTAATTTAATTTTATTATTTTTATGTTTTTATTTTTATTTAGTTTTTTATTTTATTTTATCTGATCTGATCTGAGACAGAAACATACTTCTATATGGCTAGCCCTAATGCACATTGCTATGAAAACTGCTTTTATTCTTCATGTTTGGATGTTTTCAGCAAGAATTTAGTTCCTCCTGATTCACTTCAGCATATTTGTATTCTTCAACATTTTCCCCACCTCTAAAAAGAGATTAAAAAAACTCTAATTGTTGATAAAACCGCGTTGTTCATTCTGCATGTAACTTGGAAGAAACGTTGGAAGGAAAAGGTCAATATGAATGTTGTGCTGTAATAAACGAGAAAAGTCAATATCACCTCATGCCTGCTGTATCGACTGTTTTCAGAGATACCACCTCACCGCCTCCTCCCTCTCTTCCTGCTGTCCGATACAGTCACTCTGAAAGGGTGCGTGGACTCATACAGGCCAAAATTCCTCCATCATTCCATGCGGTTGAATTAATCGTGCTCTATGGCGTTCTCAAGCGTACGTGAAGTTTTGGGGAGCTGCCGGGTTCTTTGTTTTTCCTGCTGGTGTGCTTTATCTGCTGTAGCAGGGCTGAAAGTACAGCACTGAGGAGACCATTGTGCTTCTGTTTTGTTGGGGAACAGTTCTGTCTCCACAGTCTGAAACTTCTGCGCTGTGGCGTGATGTAAAATCCTCTGAGACTGCGAGTTGAATACAGCTAAAACCAACTCTATTACCCAGCAGCTTATGGATTTGAATAGTTGAATGCCTAGTAATTACATACGGAGAGAGGTGTGTGTCCCTGTCTCTGAGTGGATGTGTGTGTGTGTGTTGTTCTGCGTTCCATTCAAAGTCAAATGCGGGATATTCCTACTTGATATCTCAGACTTCCGACCACAAAGGCGTCCTGACATTTGCATGATGACGGATAAGAAAACCATACCGTAATGCTGCTGTTAGCTTTGCAGACGTCAACAGCTAACAATGGTTAAACATAGCTTCGTAATAATCATCTGTGCTAGTTTTAATGCATTTTATTTGCGAAAAGAGAGTGTTTATCCATAAAGGTGCCGTATGTATTTTTATTTGACTATACTAAAGCAGAAAAATACCATAATGTGTTTGTAGACATTTAGGAAACATGTTAAGTTCACATGTTTCTCCAAAAAAACAATGCTATGCAGTTATTCTACTTTGAAATGTGAGTTCCGTTTCAGAATGTCTGTTTTTGTTTGGTTCTGTGTGACTCCGCCCACTGCCAATTTACCCAATAGAATTTTGACAACACAGAAAACACCGCGAATTGCAGCCATGGAAGCCAGCACACAAACTGGGTTAGTGATCGCAGATTCTACCCAACCTAAAAGCCTTGGCATCTAAAAAGCTCTAAAAGGCATACAGTATTAAAACACGGATAAATCAACTCATCAACTTACAGTGTAAGGCTTGTCACCTTCCTCTGTCAGTTGAGCTTGTGTCCTCAATCTGGCAACCCACATAATCATCGAGTGTGAGTAGGAGGGACAGGAGAAACCACTCTTTCCAATATTTTGATTTTGGAACACAGTACCCATTTTAACTGCTAGCTGTCAATATTACTGTATAACTGTGTAGTATATCTCACTGAGTAACGCTATTTTAAGGTTCATTTTTTCCAGAAGTTAGAAGTCTGACGTTTGAACACAGCACTAATGCAGCATGTGTCTGCATGATCTGTCCATCACCTCACCGTAGCTCAGCCCTAAATATGTCATTCACTGCGTCTGCATGCTTCTCGACTCCAAAAGTTTTAATGAATCAATTGAAGCACGTGGACACCAATATAACTTTAATATACATATTTCCTTAAATTAGAGCATGTGCATATTCATTTTTTTTTTTACAAGTTGATAAGGTTCTGCATGAAAGGAAGCATCATATGGGTGAGATTCTGTAGCGAGATTCAGCATGACTTGTGTTCATATCTTTGCACGTTACCCCTGTGCCATTGCCCCATTCCTCACACTGCTCGGTTTCATCTGCGGAAGAATAAAACAAACATTATTGTTTTCCTGCCATGCTGGAATGGAGCCATTACTCTAAATAAACATTATATACGATGCAGATGACGATAATGTCTTTCTCTCTGTTTCTCTCTCTCTCTCTCGCTTGCTCTCATTATAGTGTTTTACTTGTCCTTAAAAATGCTTCAGAAACTCATATTGCATGTGTTTGTGTGTCTCTGTGTCAAAGAGTAGGTGTTGTTAGATGTTTAAAAAGCACTTTTGCTCCTGTGCTAGCACATACATTTATCGATTGCCCTAAAAGGAAGCATCATATGGGTGAGATTCTGTAGCGAGATTCAGCATGACTTGTGTTCATATCTTTGCACGTTACCCCTGTGCCATTGCCCCATTCCTCACACTGCTCGGTTTCATCTGCGGAAGAATAAAACAAACATTATTGTTTTCCTGCCATGCTGGAATGGAGCCATTACTCTAAATAAACATTATATACGATGCAGATGACGATAATGTCTTTCTCTCTGTTTCTCTCTCTCTCTCTCGCTTGCTCTCATTATAGTGTTTTACTTGTCCTTAAAAATGCTTCAGAAACTCATATTGCATGTGTTTGTGTGTCTCTGTGTCAAAGAGTAGGTGTTGTTAGATGTTTAAAAAGCACTTTTGCTCTGTGCAAGCACATACATTTATCGATTGCCCTAAAATCAGGTTTGGAAGTTAATGTTGGAGTAAATGCAAGTCGACTTCAAGTGTATTAACAGAGTGTTCAATTCTAATGGGCTCTGCGCAACCTTTCCCTGACAGTTTATTGCCTCTGAATGCCGTGTCTGATTGCATTTCATGCGGTGCAAATGCATTAGTGGTGTACAGACTCAAGAAGGTCTGTAATACCTGGAGAGAGCTATCCGTTAGCATTCCCTCTGTTCATATCAATGGCAGTTGCTCGGCTGGCACATACCTGCTTCAGAGATACATGAAATGCATGCTCACATTTTTACACATGGATAATTTGATCTATCTATTTATTTTTTTGATGGGGTGTCATTCAAGATTCTATATTTTTTTCCACCTGAAAACCATTCCATCATTTCATTAAATATTTGATCAGAATATTTATTTATTTGTATTTATTTTTTTTGAATTGGGGACGCACGCATATTAAAATTCTGGCTGATGCCAATAGATATTGTCATGTGGTTGATAATTAGTAGATTCTAAAATTATGTACTGTTTTGTGTAAATAAATTCGAAATAAACACAAAAAAAATAAAAGAATGAAAAATAACAAAAATCTTTTCTTTTTTTTTTACAGTTAATTTAGGCATCATAACATTATCATGGCCAATATGAATAATTGTAAGACTTGCTAAACTTTATATTTAACATTTTTAATAAATTATTTGTGTTTTTAAAGAGCAATTTCAAGTGAGCATTATGTGATGGCAAAGGTAGCTAATCTAAATAGATAAATAGTGAATATAAGCATGCAATTAAATATGTACTATTGACTGATATCAAACTAAGGCCATGCATGCCTATTTTAAGTGACATATCGCATTAGATTACCAAACCTCATTTTTTATTTTTTTTTTTAAGTTAGCTTTTGACTAGTCTCACGTAGCCAGACCTTCAGACTGATGGCAGAAGGTTTGGGAACTGCTATGTTCATTATTACATCCAACAACAGAACACCTCAATCGCTTAATCGGAGACATTCTTGTCTTCCCCTGCACCAGAGCACTGTTGCCAACTCTCGCGAGACAAATAAGCAACCGAAGCTTCGAAAACAAGCCCAATATATTTTGATTATTTATTATCATCGATATTATTTATTAACAATAATTTATTACCAATAAATGAGCCTGCGACATATTAAACTGAAATTACTCTTTTATCTGAAATCTAAAAACAGAAGTTATTTTACAACAATCAAAGTGGGAAAAATGAAAAATTACCTTAAAAGAAAGTCATCCCACTCCTCTATTACTACTATCATCGATCGCTTGGATTACAGAGTCACGCGCCTTCTTTTTGAATATGATTTTTCTTCAGTGAGAGGGAGGAGGGAGCAGAATGTTTGATGAATTACGCTACAACACTTATATTCATAGGCAGAGCTGGGAAGGCTTAGCTGAATTCTCTCATCATAAACAACAAAGCGCAGATGTACGTACAATGCAAGTAAGAGATTAATTTCACAGTGTATACAGCTTCAGTGATTATAACAATAGTTTAGTTTTTTTGAGAGCACTTAAACTCACGATAGATCAAAGTTAGTGATAATGTCACTTTCTATATATAATTTATTCGCTGTTTGAATAACCGTGGAACGGAAACGTTATATAATTATCGATTTCTAACATTTTTATTCAGTTGTAATCACGTTAAATACAAATTTATTATAAATTAAAACAATTTTTTTTTAGCCTACATGACACCCATGTCTGGTTCTTGCCTAAAAAGACAGGTTTATGATGTTTAATACATTTGGCTGCTTTTAGCCTTATCCTGGAGTTGGTTCACCCTTCGCCTATGCTTATATTATTGCACTAATTGGCCTTTAACTGTGAGCAGACAGAGTGTCAATCAATGCATTGGAGAATACGGCAAACAAAAATGTAAAGAAACTAAGTTGCTTTTTAGATTTTCATTAGCAAGCAACCATATTTTTTAAAACAAGCCCAAAAAACCGCAATCTGCGACCCGGGATTTATTCACGCAACTTTACAAAAAAAAAAAAAGAAGCCCAAAGTCGCATATAATAAGCGGACTTGACAACTGTGCACCGGAGTCGACACAATGGCGGACAGCTCTCAGCTCACTCAGGGCGGGTCTAAGGTAAGACGGCCTTGTCAATCAACTATCGTGGGAGTGGCCTGTGCAGAACTACGTCATTCTGACAGGAATCTCAGAACAGCCTGATTTGACAAAGAGGATTTTAAAATAGGAATTAAAAAAAAAAAAAAAAAACACTGGGTGGATTTGTATTATTATAGGATGGATGTGCACACACACTTCCAACACACATTTATGTTCGAACAACTTGTAAAGTGAATTTTGCATCCGATGACCCCTTTAAGAAAATCTGTTGATAAGCTAAAACAAGATATACAACACACAATAACTTTCTGCGTTTGTGCTCAGGCATTAATTAAAATACGGCAGAAGCTAACTGCTTTTCAAACCTTCTTGGGTCTGAATTTTATTTTGTTTTTTTGGACTAAACAGAGAGCTGTAAATCTTCTCCATTTTTTGAGAAACACATCAACGCTACAGGGTTCTAGTGACTCAGCCCTAAAATATCATCAGCTAGTGCGATGAGCTATGAGTCTCTCTGTTTAAGCACGGGAAAACAATTGAAAACAGACTGCACCTGGTGACTAGAATTGAGTAATTGTAGTGTTGTAAAGAAAGCACGTCACTCACATGTGTCAGGCCTGACCTTCTGCGGATACAGCTGCAGCACTCAAGCTCCATTCTGTTTACTTGGCTAAGCTGTTCGCATCAGTAGCAGAGATTGTGGCTGATTTTCTACAGAAACCGCGCTGCACCATGCCAAATTGCTCCAATAAATTCAATGTCGCAGCTAAATAATAGATTTCCATTACAGTCAAAGGAGCATGAAGCATGTTTTTCCTTTTGGAGGTCTTAAATACGCCATAGTCGACTGTGGCAACGTCAGGGTGACACTGAAGAAGCCCGCATTCAAAGCCATTACGATGCTTCATTGCTCTATTTTCTAATTTACCAAGATTAACGACAGGCAATAAGGAGTCTGTGTACTCTAAAGGAATTATTTCATTATTTAATCTAAAAGTGTTTCATCGGAAAGAAGAATGAGGTGATGAATTAAAAGGATGAGAGACACAAGAAAGGGGAGGAGTGGAAGATAAAATCCATGCTTTTAGCACGTTTCCAAGCAGTTCTTTCTTCAAGGGTCCTTTTGTATGTCAGCGATGTGTCAAAAGGAAGTTCTTTTAGATTCTAATTGTTGTCTATTTTGAGTTAAAGAGTGGGAGGTAACCGCGTCGTTCTTTCCTGTATCATTACAAGTGATCAAATCAAATGCAAGACCGTTCTCCCAGCTCTCCTGCTGTCACCGCTAGTGGTTTGTAAAGCGCAGCTCTGAGATTGCAGCCTGACACCATCAGAAGGGATTCTTATCCTTTTTTTTAGTTAAGCGCTGACGAGTCGTAGACACATCAGGGACTCGCGTTGCCTCGATGTCTCTCCGTGCTTGTCAGAGACGCTGAGATGGGATCTTGTTAAAAGTGGGCCATCCGATGTGCATCTTCACAACAATCTTGCACGAGTGGATTTCACTTGAGTGCATAATATGACGCTTTAAAGGCAATACTGACTGTGATGTCTTTCTAAAGACGTTCTACCTTGGGCAAAGTGACTAAATTAAAAAAAGGATCTTTGGTTAAACGGGCGTTTATGGTCTCTTCAAAGCTCTTCACCCAATTTGTGGCCATTTTAATGTTGGCAGAGCTTGTTGCTTGGTACTCTTTAAAAAGTTTAAATGCTTTTCATTTTTTCTTCCATCTTGTTTTGATTTTTACACCAAGACAGCCCATGCAAGAACATGCAGGGACATTGTAGAGCTGTAGCTACATTTACATGCACCCAAATAATCGGATTTGTAATAAATAAAAAATAAACCCAAAGGATTGATGGCTCAATTGGATTGGAAAGCCTTCATGTAAACATCTAAATCGATCTGATTGAACTGGATCCCAATTACAATACGATTGGATTGGAAGGGGTGGTGTAAACCTGAAATAATCCCATCAGCAGGAAAAAAAAAAAAGCATGTAAATGCTATTTTCTCAATCGTTTTCAAAAATACCTTACACAGATGCACAGTGCCATCATGCATATGCACAATTATGCTCACAGTAGCTCCAGTGACATTATTGCAATGGTTTTCTCCAGTTCTGAATGAATGGATTCCGATTGAGAAAAATGAGTGCATGTAAACACCTGATGTGGCTCAGAAAATTTGGTCTGGGAATGAGAAATATTTGAGTTCATATTGAGATTTGGTATGTAGATGCAGATCGAGACGCTAAGATATCTTTTGAACATCTACAGAATATGACCGGAGTCTAAGAAGCAGGAGACTTCAGCCAAAGCACATTTGCACTCCATTTAAAGTCATTGCTGTCTAGGAAAAGCAGTCAAGGTTTTAAAGAGATCTCGATTGTCATTTTTCTTTCCTGTAGGCTCAGGCCGAATACTGTTCGCCACTGTGCGATTTGCATCTCGCAGCCGTTTTTCCCACAATACTTTCATCCTACATGATCGATACATACACGGCGGCGTTTTAAGCTACATGGATACATATCACGGGCAATAAATGGAGCTCTGTGATTCAATGGCGGAGAGAATATTTGGTGATTGACAGCTCACAGAGCAAGCTAAACCTCACAGATCTCTTCTCAGCCGGATCGGCGTTCCGACAGGAGCGCATAGTCTTTTCATGGATCTGAGAAAATTCCCACAAAGGACACTGGCGTACATGCTCGGGCTCCTCCCTGCTTTGCCTGCCTCCCTTTGAAAGTGTGACAGCTACATCTCTGCAAGTCCAAAATGTGAAAGTGCCCTCGCCTCTCTCCCTTTTCCACTCGTTTTCAGGAAAATCCAAAGTCACAAAGACACTGCACACAGGAAGTAGAGACTGTTCCTGATTAAAGTCAACATGGAATCAAAATTGAACCTGCACAAGTCAGCATGATATCTGTTTTCTAAATTCATGCTATTGATCTTATTGTGAATGATTCATCCATGCATATGCTTTATTAATTTATCCATTCATTAAAACGTCATAACTGGATCTTCTGGTGATGTATGCTTGGCTTCTTGCCGGCTTCCCAATGCACAACCACTGGAAAGAAACCAAGTCGCCACTCTACATTTTTTTTTTGTTTTGTTTATCAATCTATTTAATTTTTTTACCAAACTCGCTGTCTCTCTAGCAACTTTTTGATGTCACCAAGCCCTCGTATTTTTCAGACACCTGCTTTTCGGCAATACAATCAATTTCTACATTGTTTTCCTCATTTTTTACACATTTATTTTTTGTCAACAATCCTTGTGGATAAAATAGTATGATGGTGTTAAGGTGGGGTCATATTAGCACAATTGCATGGGCAAAAAAGGTCAATTTTCTATTGTCAATATTGTAGTGATGCATAGAGCACAGTTCACACTTAAGTCACTTTCAGACCAAGCAGGTTTCTGTTTGAAGACACGTTGAATTTGCATGACCAACTTGAGCCCATTGCAAAATATTTTGCCTTCATGCAAAATTCCAAATTCCTTTTAAAATGATTATCAGTTTCACTCTGATGTATGTTATAATACAGAAGAACAGGTGTGTCACTACTTCTGTGTCATACACAAGCTCCTGATTCATCTGTGCACATTTTCTCAAATGATATCACCAAGTACTTTTCATATAGACATCCCCTTTAGCAATTTAATCAATTCCAGGTTAATGTAATAGCCTCACATTATTTCTCCTCATTAAATATCCTGTTTCACTCTGAAATTTGTCATGTAATGGGAAAAAAAAAGGTTTGCATTGCAACGACATTTCATGTTGATTTTAGCATCCTCATCTAGGGATTACACATTGGTTGGAACAATATACACATGATCTCTTTGGAATAAATTAACACATTAATAATTGATGAGCAGTGGAATAATCAGACCTCTATGATGGCAGAGAGAAAGTAAATGCTTTGGGAAACTTTAAGATCCATCCTACATTTCACTGCCTTTCATAGCTTGTTTCACTCGGAAATATGCCAGATTATGGAATTAAAAAGACTTTAATTAGAGAAATATAGGTCAGAAATCATCTCTGGCTGTAGATGTGGTGTAAGTGTGATTCTGCAGATGTAATGATGTGTGTTTATGATCTTGCGTGTTTAAATGGCGGCAGTAATTCTGTAATTATCCCCTGCTTATGTTTTCCTCTTCGTTTTCTTCTCATCTGCTCCTCCTTCCCTTCCTGGCAGAACCTCTTTTCTCCCTTCTCGTAAGAGCCGTCTCTGACCGCATTCATACACAAACAAACCCTCTCGGTTTCTAGCAGTGTTCCGGAGTACCGCCCCTCCCTGTTTCTGTGGTGGCTGAGCGATGCGTGCCGCCCCGTGTCCTTGCCGTGGCATCTCCCTCGTTCCCTTCGCAATCACAGGAAGCAACAACAACAATGGCGGGTGTGTAAAATGGCTAACGCTGCGCTAACACTGATCACTGAATTTGCTTAAAAGGCACCTTTTTATTTGTGACTCACGCAATGTGCTCCGAGCCTCATGTAATGTAGCATCCCAACTCTCCATTCATCTCCGAGGCAACGGCAAGCGCATATGTGATGGGAATGCAAAGTGCTTATGTGAATACAGTGCTGTGTCTGAGTGTGTGGGAGAGAGCAGTGGAGCGAGAGAGAGAGAGACAGTGTGTAAGTGTGTGGTAAACAGAAATACAGTAGCTTCTATCTAAAGAAGCGTGTCTGTGGTTTTCTTGCAGTCAATAAAGCACAACACACTTGAGCCGTAACACGATTGCATCACACTGATCATGTAAAGCATAATGTCTGCACATGCACGCTATACAGTAATCATATCCATGCATACTGGTCATATATCAATACAATGAGCCCTTTCTATCTAACAAGCCTTATTGACTTACAAAATAGTATGATGGTGTTAAGATGCGGTCACATTAGTGAAATTTTGCGACAAAAGGGTCTGTTGCCAATTAGCGTAGTGATGTATGAACAACAGCTCACAAAATCACCAAAAAACATGGCAAATTCGCATGACCAAATCGAACCTGTTGCGAAATCTGTATGGCGAAATTTCACGCAGAATTCCAGATTGCATAGATTCCTACTAAAAAACAGGATTTCGCTCATGAAAATTCACAGAACAATGGCAAATCTGAACCTTTACCATGGGTTTTGGACAATGGTAATAACATGCGATGACAAATTAAATGTAGTTTAAAAATTATAAAAAAATACATTGGAAAAAAAAAAACAGACTATCGTATTCTAAGGCATTACAGTGTAAATTTCAGTATACTTTAGTATATTTCAAAATACCATAGTATTACCATGTATCACGGTATCACAATACCACTTAGTACTTCTTTGAAAAGACATTGCATTTTTTTTTATTTGCTTATTTGCCATGGTATTATGATCTAAAACATAACCGTTCCATGGTACCACCATACTACAGTACTTGTAACGGGGACACCACCATGATAATATAGTAAAACCATAGTATTCCCTGATGTATCATGTAAATGCCATGCTATATGTCTATACAGTAAGATGGTACATTATATTTAACAGTGCATACAGTATAATTTTGATAATACCACAGTACTAATTATAACGGAGTACAATTCACTTCCAAAAAAGTACTTGGGTACTGCCATGTTTTTTTGGACGTGTACCATGGTATTATTGGAAGTACCTTAATAATGTGGTGTATTGCATGTAGTACCATGGCATATCTATCAAAATACCATGGTACCACCACAGTATTTCTAAAGGTGTGAATATACCATGGTATACAAATATGTGGTATATTTAATAAGTACCATGGTACCTTCACAATACTTTTTGTACATGGGATTAGCATAATTGTAATGGTATTCACATTTACAATCTAAAGGAGGGGGAAAAACTATGATATTTGAATATTCTGTAATATATTTCAGAGTACTGTGATATTGCCATCTGATTTCATCACTATGCCAAAGTACCACCGCAGTACTCTTTAGGCAACTGTTTAGACAACTAGTTTTTTAAAAAGTACCTTTAAAACTTGAAAAATCTGCAGTTCTGCTGGATTAGGCAGAAGATGATTGATGAGATGTGAGGAACGTTCCTCTGCTTCCTCTTTAGTGGTTTCGGTTTAATGACTGCAGTTTTACAGTCGTTCGGAGCGTACATCCGTCCCCAGTCTGAGGACCTCTAACATGGCACGGGTGACTGTATTCACCATTAAAAGCACATCATGGGGCGATCACAGGGATGGAAATTGCGAGTCTGGGCAATGGTAAGCCTCTGCTAATGATGATATGCACTCCATCTCTCCGTGTGTCTCCAGGTCCGTCATGGACTGGGGTCCCCTGACCTCCATTAAAGCTCAGTGTGAGCTTCAATTCTTCCTCCCAGCATCCTGTCTCCTTGTCTCACTTCTCGCTCGCCGAATGACTGATAGCTTTGCTGCCGTAGCTCCTGCACTAATTAGCTATAGATTTACTCTTTATTCGGTAATGCTGTGACAACTGCTTTTCTTTCTTTTCCTTTTTACCCCTTTACAGCCCTTTACTTTGTAGCCATCTATTTGTGCTCTCCCTCTCTCTCGCTTTCTCTTTCTTGCTCTGTTCCAAACTCACAGTGCTGCTAACTAGATCATGCTGTATTTGCGCTTCTGACGTGACTTGAATATCTTTTTTTTTGGCTAAACTCCAAGGCAGGATTGTAAATATCCCAGAAGGCCTTGCAAACAAGTAAATGCCAGATGAGGTGAGAGAAAAATTGACTGTAAATGCACTTATATTTCATTCAGTGCCTAAAAGTGTAGATAAAAATACCTTTTTTCTTTTTTTTCTTTAGTGGTTAGCTTAGCCTTGAAACATTGCAGTTAATACTTTTAGATAGTATTGATGCATTAAATTGATGAAAAGTGACAGTAAATAATTTTAGAATGTTACAAAAGTTTTTATATTTCAAATGCTCTTTTGAACTTTCTATTCATCAAGGAATCCTGAAAAAAGTATAATTTTTTCACAAAAATATGAAGCAGCACAACTATGCAACAAATGATAATAAGTGTTTCTTAAATCCAGATGAATTCTGAAGGATCATGTGACGCTGAAGACTGGAGTAATGATGCTGAAAATTCAGCTTTGCATCACAGGAATAAATTCAATGTTTAAATATATTCAAATTATATTCAAATTTTAAATTATAATACTTTTTTTCCCACAATATCACTGTTTTTACTGTAATTTTAATCAAATAAATCAGGAGCTTAACTTAATCCAGTCTCAAACTGTAGTTTGGTCTGTTGGCCGGTTTTAGATGGATTTTAGGCATGCTGGCCAGGCTGGGAAACCCTATTACCAACCAGTAAAACCGTCTGAACACCATGATAACACACTTTAAGAAGTGCATAAACCAGTTAAGACAAGCAACCCAGCTGAGTTTGATTAATGTTGTTTTTCCCCAGGTATGCTAGAAGGCATCTGCCGATCTAAGATTTTGGAACAAAGCACTTTCTCTCATTCTATGTCTTTCATTTTATCTCACAAATGAGGATGGCTTGATGCTGAACACTGACTGCCTCTCAATGAAAGTAAGAGATTTTCACCATCTCTCTCCCAGACCCCCAATCCATCACTCTCTCCCCACCTGCAGGTGCCTTTGAGCAGGGGCATTCTTCTGGAGGCTGCCCCTCACCAGCCGCAGCCTCCAGCTTCTCCAGACACTCTCATAATTCATCCGCCTGTGATCGATGCTGCTGAATCTCAGACTGTGGTTAGAGAGAGCGGCTGGGAGGAGCAGGCCGTGGTGTTTGGGTATATTTTCATATCCCTGTGAGCTCATATGGAACTTCACTTCATGGTATGTCACTGTCCTTGGGCATTCATTGTTGATGAGCTCAGCCGAAGGATTCATTTTGTTTTGGTCTCGTTTTAGGATCCAGCAAGCACACATACATCGCCAAAACTGAAATACATCGCAATCTATTTTGAGTAGTTTTGATTTACATATAGTTGAAATGTTACATTTTGGTATAAACAGCTAAATCACAGTCTAATTCCCTATCTGATAAGTAATTATTATTATTTTTGATATACAAACTTCTGCATTTTGCACCTTAAATTGAGCATATTAAATAATTTTTGCAACTATTTAAAATGCAAAAAATTAGTCTTCAATAGAGCATATTTGTGTTTATTCTAAGGGTATGTTTACCCACAGCAATTGTACTAAAAACAACAACAACCTTTTTGTGTTTTTGCAAAGGTCCGCATACAGGTGACAACATTGTCAAAATGATCCCTGTTTACACAGATCAGCGAAAACGACTAAAAATGCTGTGTTACATGTGCCAAAACAATAGTTGGCGATGTCACTTTGTAAAGAAACACTATGCACCTGCGCAAATGCACATTCCTATAGACTGAACATGTAATGTGCATCACTATTTTCAAAAAATTGGATTTTCGTAGTTTAAAGAGACGATAACGGCATTGTAATCAAAAACTTGCACATTAAAACCTGTAACCATACACAAGTTAACGTTTTCAGGCCGCCAAAACGTTGTTGTCATGGAAAATTATGACTGAAACGCATACAAAGTTTTCAGTTTTTAGTTGAAAATGGTGTTGTGGTTTGTTTTGGTCTCAGGTGAACATTATAGTACACAAATATTCATGTGTCTACAAAAAAGCATGTCACTTTCAGTTTTACGTAATTTATTTTTGTTTAAACATCTGATAATGTTCATAAAAAGAGGTGATTCATTTACAGTTAAAATCCAAAATGTTTCCGACCGGAAAGCATCATGTTCTGTATTAAGTGTCAGTGTAAAAAATCATCTAATAAATGTGTTACTTACTCTAACTGTTTGTTAGAGCAGATCTGTGTATGTTCTCAAGTTTATGAATGTCTAGGCAACTTGTTACATGTGCTTTCTGGGATTTTTTACCATAATATGCAAGGTCATTAACCTTTCCCATCAATGTTGATTAGCCCAACTGAATGTTTTGAGCAGATAAGTGCTTATTTTCTAGCTTTTGGATGCCTAGCTCATTAGCTGGTCTGCAAAATATGCTAAGCACGTTTCAGATTTACTTTCAAACATGTTAATCTTCTCTGGCCACCGCTAGCGATAATGCGCTCCTTAGTGTCTCATTGGTTCAGCCTAACCATAGTGGAGGTCTCATTTTATGCTGACAGACCAAGTACAGGGAGAAATATATACACACAATCATCCGCTGTTGATATGGCCACCGGCGTGTGCGGTCTGTGTCTGTGATTGTTTAGACTAGCTGGTGGGCAGCTAGCAGAACAGTCCATCTGCGTGTTTTTGCAGATGCACATATGTGTGTCTACGAGGGTTCGGTATCGCTCCAAGGCAGCGAAGATGGCTGCCCACTCTCTGTTTCTTCCTCGCAGGTAATGATTTGAAACAGCATCTGCGGAGTGGGGCCATGAAGATAGAAGGGGCAGGCTGTAATTGAATGTGAACCGCTCTACCGCAGTGGCCTGAGAAAACACCATTATCCATTCTGTTATCCCAAAGGCTACTGTTTCTCCCGCCTTTACGGTTGGAAGATGGGCAAACAGTAGCCCCTCAAAGTTAATTGCTTTCTCTCTGCTCTCCTGTTTCCTTCCCCCATCCTTTTTTATTCATTTATTTCAAGGCCATATTTCACATGCATGTCTCTTACAAGCAATACATAGACACTTTATGGAAAATCAGTCTTAAAAATATGAAGATACAGTCATTTAAATGTTTTTATATCATTATTATTATTGTATATGTATCAATACTTAAAAATATATATTTTGTTTGGTTTCAATTTTGTGTATCAGTCAGTATTGGATAGTGTCTGTGTATAT
>NW_015540990.1:231491-232708 GCF_001515605.1 Sinocyclocheilus anshuiensis | reverse complement strand
TATATATATATATATATATATATATATATATATATATATATATATATATATAGTTTCAACAGAGCAAAGTATACAAAAACTATACAAAAATAATACTAGATTATGGATAAAAATGGTGAAAAAAAAGCTTTAGCCTACAGAAACTTTGACTAGTATGTCAGGGGGAAAAATGGCATACAATTGCACAGTATGGCCGTTAAGGTAAACACTGGAAAGCATTGTTGTGACAGAATTATACATTGCATGACTGCATGTCAAGTTCACCAATGAATGGAGGAAAATCTTCCAGTGATGCCAGGCCTTCTCTGTTGATAGCAGTTGTAGTTTCACTACACACTGGAAGTCAGTGAGCAAAGCAGGAAATATAACATGGTATTATCTTTCAACTCAATGCTAAACGTGGATGGCTATCGCCTCCCGAAAAGCTTTTCCGCCGCTGTGATACGACAGAGTGCTGGTGCCCCTGCCACCCTAGTTTCTTTGGAGTGTCACTCTCATATTTTCTCGCTCACTGTCACACTTCCACCAAAACTTTTGTCAGTCTTAAACAAAAAAACATGACACCGCTTCTGGTTTTCATGTGACAAGGCATACAAAAGGACTGCGTTCCAAAAAACTCAAAGAAAAAAAAATCTGTCTCTCTTCGTCTTTGTCTGTCGGATTTTTTGACCCAGCAGATACCCTAATGCTGACAGTGTCTTTGGAATTTCCTCGTGTTTTCTCTCTCATTCTAAATGTTCTAAATGCTCAATCTCTAAATTGGAGCGTCTTTGAAGCTGCAGCCACCGATCTGGACGAGCTCACAGAGACTGTAACTTCATATATCAGTTTCTGTGAAGATATGTGCATTCCTACCAGGACATTCTTATCATTTAATAATGATAAACCGTGGTTTACTGGGAAACTCAAACAGCTTCGTCACGCCAAAGAGGATGCTTACAGAAGTGCGGATAAAATCTTGTATAACCAGGCCAGGAACAGACTAACAAAAGAGATCAGAGTGGCAAAAAAAAAATACTCAGAAAAGCTGAGAAAAGAGCTTTCAGCAAACGATCCAGCGTTAGTATGGACTGGTCTGAGGAACATCACCATGTACAAGACACCACCCCCACAGCTTGCGGAGAATCAACAACTGGCTGACGATCTGAATGTGTTTTACTGCAGATTTGAAAAGGATCGTCTACCACCCCCCATCCGCTCTGATCTGCACTTCACAC
>NW_015540990.1:217871-231477 GCF_001515605.1 Sinocyclocheilus anshuiensis | reverse complement strand
CACACTAATAAACATATCTGTACATTTATCTAAACAATTAAATTTTTTCCTATACTTCTATTTCTGTATATAGTACATTATTCAATTTTTCTTTTTTTTATTATATTAGTGTTATATTACATCCCTACTGTGTTATTCCTATGTATGTCTGCACTATCATGTATGTCTGCACTATGTTTGTACTTTCTTCTACAATGGAAGCTCCTGTCGTCAAGTCAAATTCCTTGTGTGTGCAAACATACTTGGTAATAAAGCTCTTCTGATTCTGATTCTGATTCTGAAATGTATTTGTCATTTAGCAGAATTTATTATTGACTGAACATACACTGATTACAGGTATGATATTCTTGGTCTCAAAGGGTCAACCCTTGTAGGGTTTGAGCCTGTAACCTTTCAGCTACCATGCTCTTTCACATTAAAATGTATGCATTTGGTGGATATTTTTATCCAAAGCAACTTACATTTGCATTGAAGGTATACTTTTCTTGGGAATCAAACTCATGACCTTGGCGTTGATGTTGCCATGCTCTACTGTTTGACCTGCAGGAATATTATTTTTAACCACTACTCTATGAAACAACAATTTTAAAATCTCTGCAACAGTGTAAGTGAATGTGTTAGTTGAATGTCATAATGTCAACACTTGTAGGGTTTGAACCTGTAAGCTTTCAGTCACCATGCTCCTGGTTTTTACATTTAACATTTACATTTGGCAGATACTTTTATCCAAAGTGACTTACATTTGCATTGAATGTATACATATTATTAGTTCATGCTTTTCGTGGGAATCGAACCTTTGCGTTTATATCACCATGTTTAACCTGCAGGAAGATTATTTAACCACTACATCACCTCTATAAAACAATGACTTTAAGAACGCAGTATGCGAGTAAGTGAATGTGTAAGTGCACTTGATTGTGATTCATAGAAATTAATTTGATTAATTATTTAGTACTAATTTAAATAAAGGGTTTAGTAAATTGAAATGTTGAAATTACTCATTGACTTTAAACATTATTTTGTTGTCGGATGATAAATCTATGATAAATCAATTATTATTGTTGGTTGCTCTCCATGTACAGATAGCCTCTGATTCTCTCTATGTCTTTCTTTCTGTCTGTCTCTTCACCATCTGTGAACACATTTATTCCCTCTTTCAAGTTTCTGACTTGTTGAATGTGGCCTTTAACAGCCATCTCAGTCTGACAGCTGGTCAGTTAGAAATACTGCAATTGCTACACGTCCAGGCTTTTAAAGGGAAGTCTCTCTCTCTTTCTGTCTCCATCTCACCCCTCCATTCGCACACCTTTTTTTTATTATTCTGAATGCCAACGTGCCCCCCTCTCCCCCACCCGTCAGCATGCCTCTCTGTAATAGGCTTGTCTCCATCACAAAAGGCGGACTTGACATTTGCTGGTGGATGTCAATGGCTGCTGGAAGCTTGACGGACAGTGCGGCCCGAATGTGTGCCCGGGCGCTCAGCGCTGGCTAATTAGCTGTTATGGAGGAAGTGCCGGTTGATTTAGGCTGGGGCCTTATCGAGAGAGCCCACCTTTCCTCCCTCCGCCGTGCCGGCATGACGCAGGGCAGCCACAGCCTTCAAATCCATGACAATAGACAACCCTGTTATCTGGCCCTGAAAGAGCTTGTGCACTGCGATAATCAGCTCGAAGGAGAGATGGAGGAAACGGGAGATTGTTGAGGCAAAGAGAATCGGAGAATGGGGAGGGGTTTTATAAGATTTAGTTTAAAGAGGAATCATAGAGCTCTTTTCAAGTGTGCAGAAAGAGTAGAATGTGACCGTGCATGAAGAAAATGGGTATCAGGTGGTTTTGTGATGTATAACTAATGCATTCAATGAATAGTTCGTGCAAAAATGATAATTTATGGCCTTATTTACTCACTCTTGTGTTGTTCCAAAACTGTACATAAAAGAAGACAATTTGAAGAATCTTCATACGGCTATTTTCCTTTCAACATTTATAGTAATAATGCCTGTCAAGTCCCAAAACATGTGCATTATATTTGAAGTCTCATCAAATTAGACTGAAACTTTAGCCATTTATTTATGTAAGATCTTACCCTCCATTGATGCTCTTAAATCTCAAATTTAGTGTATTCGAACCTATATTTTGGACAATTGTTATAGTGCTTTTAGAATGTTGTTGTGTCCTCTCAGGAGCTTTAGAGACATAGACATGTCCATTGTGAAAAAGAGCTGCATTAACAATCTTCAGAAATTCTCCTTTTGTATTCCAGAGGAAAACAAATTGCAGGCTTGGAACAACATGAAGGTGAGTAAATAATAAAGACATTACATTGTGGATGTTCTCAAATGGAAAATACCGTTCATTCAAAAAATAAACTATTTGTTTTTGTTTCAGAATTAGCTTAATGTAAGACAATAGCAGTATATGGCATGTCCTCATTTATATAGCTAGGTAAGCACACATCTGTAAGAGAGTTACGCAGGGGTTACAGGCAAGGAATTATCATGAATAATTAAATGGCTGGGGTGAGCATTCTGGTAGCCTTTGATTAATACTGGAAGGGTAGAGAAAGAGAATAAAATGAAAAGGGAGCACCATGAAAGAAAAGACAGAACAGCAAAGAGATCAGACAGAAGAGAGGAGAGACAAAAAGGCGGAGTGCTGCATAGAGAACGAGTTCCACGCTCCTTTGCTCGGTTGAAAGCTTGATTCAGCAGTGCGGCTCCATGCCCGTCCGCAGCCATGTGGAGCCTGCAGTTCAGCATATTTTACAACACAAACCCAAAGGGAGAAGATGGAAGAGGTGTGTGTGTGTGTGTGTGCAGGGAGAGGAATTTGGAACAAATTTAAGTGACACAGGTAACACCAGAAATAACAGGTACACTCTGACTTTTCATCTTTTTCTTTCTTTATTTAATTTTCAGTCTGCTAGACGGCAGGGGAATGTGTTGCTTTTTTTCTCGCGCTCCATTCAGGTTGAAATCAATCACCGTCCACACTTGTCGACGGTCCTCACAGCGAGAACATCGGATTATATATAGCTCGTGTCTTTCACACGATCCGTGCCTGGCGGACCCTAAAGAACCGATGCGTATCGCTATTAGGTAGACCAGCATCATGCCTGTCTCAAGATCCTCAAGTGGGTTTGCTCTCAAAGTCAAAGGCGCTGAGTCATGAGAACTGGAAAGTCAGTGGGGACTGAGCTTTGGCAGACCTGTCTTACCTTCTCTACTTCTGATATGGGCAGAGTGCCATCTTTCTTTCTCTATCTATCTCTTTTTATTTCTCCTCTGGGCCTCAGTGTTCCATTCAGCTGGTTAGTGTGTGCTAAAATGAGCTAGCTCTCAGAGCTGTGAGAGATCAGAATAACATGGTGACTCACACACCATGGTATTTAAAAACAATGCTATTCACACTGAATAATTTAAGACCATGTTGCAAAAAGTAATAAAATAAAATAAAATAAAATAAAATAAAATCTTGGTATTGTTTTTGAGTAAAAATCGCTTGAAAATATTTCATTGTAGAATGTTGCGAATGACAAGTGTGTGATGTGAATATGCATGTATGTACACCTGCAGGTAAAGTACATTATCCCTGCTGGGGAATCCAGCTAAAACCCAGCTTAAGGTGGTTTTATGTGTTTTCCAGCTGGTTTAAGCAGGTGTAGGTGGTTAACCGGATGGACCACCTGCTGGAGGAGAGCAGGCTGAGCTGGTAGACCTTCTTGGTAAAGGTGATTAAGGCTGGTAAGACATCCATGGACAAGCCAAATTTAGCTACAAAGGTACAAGACTGGTTTGACCACCTGATGACCTGGCTGTCCAGCAGGGGTTGTGTTTGCGAATGTTTTTATGCATGAATGTGCAAGTACTATTGTACATGCCTCAAGCAAGCTTTGTCACAAGATTTGCCTGGTTTTGTCTTCTGTGGGCCAATAGGTTGAAATTTTCCCATGCTCGACAGTGTAATTTCAGCCTCATTTCTCCTTTTCCATTCCTCTCTTGAGCTCAGGATGGATCCATATATCTCTCTTTATCCTGGGGCCACACAACACCTGGCAGCCTCCTACACCACCTGAAACCAATCCCTCATCCCAGTAACCCAAAAAAAGTGGAGTAAGCCTAGCACTGGGAAATCTATTACCCCAGAAATGGTCTCTCCTTGGGCTTGACCGTGCACATTTGCCTGCCCACATGCCAGGAAAGAAAAGCTCATCAGAAATTTCTGCACTTAACACACACTGTCCGCCCCCATGAGACACGAGACAATTGTGTTAAATGGAGCATTGCTTGGGATTCTTGTTAATTGAATTGTCACATCCTGCTTCCATTGATGGTGTCCAGACAGTTTCTTTTTCTCTCTGAATCTTTGAAGCTTTTAGTGTGAACATTTTGTGAAAAAGCAGAAACAGCTGTTGCTTAATTCCTGGAAGATATAGACAAGATTTTAAACAAGAACTTCACCACCCTCTGAATTATTCTCTAGAATTCAAGGCAAACACTTTCTAATTAGATCTGCATGAAAGGAATTGGCTTGCTACTTGTTTCTCTGTAACGTACCAACAAAAAAAAACCCAACCCACTCAAAAACCAGTACAGTCACCCAATCCCCTATCATTGCAGATGTGTGCAAGGCAGCTTTGTCCTTCAAATGACCCTTCAAACATGGGCCTCATCCATTATCCAAGCAGCACACTCTGTGATAGGGAGGCATCCTGACTCTGTGACCTGAAGGTCTGGAGGTAATCAGCTGCATGGGCCACAATGTGACCTGCGGTGTGTATCTGCAGCCGTCGAAGCCTCCTAGGCAAACACCGCTATTGATTTTAGCACTGTATCTTTTATTGGAGTAATGTCTGTGATGTGTGAGATGTTTGACAATTTAATGGAAAAAGGTTGAGTAGGGAGGGCAGCCCGGCGCATAGCAAAAGGTGTACGGGAACTAATATATCATTGTCGGCCGCATCCTGTGGAGTTTCACGGCAATGTGCACCACTTTCTGACATTTTTACAGCATACACACACTGTATCCAGCGTCCAATCTATCATTTCAGCAAAAACACTGTTGTGTAATATTTGAAATAATTAAATAAATTGTTGAAGAGAGACCGCAGGGGGAGGCACAAAGCAGTGCTAAGTGAAAAAAAAAGGATGAAGGCTGAGGAAGATTGTGAGTGAGCGTTCAGTGCTACATCAAAGCTGAGGCCTCCATAAAGAACGCGGATGACTTCCGGCTATTGATTCCTCCCTCTCTCGAGGTCAGGTGAAATGTGTTTTGGCATTCACTTCTTCTCTTTCGTTTTGTTTCCTGGGTGCTTTTTTTCTGTGTTATTACGAGCTCAGGCTCTCCGAGGACGTTGCTGGCTTTTGGTCGGTAACAAGCTCAGCTCGACTGTAGTTGTTTTCAAGGATCAGAACTCCAAATTGCTTGGCAGAGCTCCTCCTGCCTGGCTAACGTGTGCTAGCCCACCTTACACTCCGTAAGCTTTTCATAATAATTTTAGGGTAGTCACTTTTAATCTCGTCATACTGTATCTATGCGGCCGCAGTGGAAGGCGAGCAGGTCTGAGGGGTTGCGGGTCAGATGCTTGTAGTAGTAGTGTCCTGTTTTACACTTTAGCTGCCTACCTAGACAACTGTCATGTAATCAATACGTGCACTTCCTTGAATGTCACTTTGTTATGAAAGCCTCTGCCGGGAATATAAATGTGAATGCGAAATGCATCTTTCTAAGAATTTGTTTTATTTTGGTACACCGCCACACACTCCAGTGTTTATGTTTTGTGAGAGTCTTATCTTTAGTCTTAGTCTTTGTCTGTCCTTGTGGAATATAGTGAATAGGGTGCTGGAAGTATCATATTGAAGTATTAAATCTCTTCTCTTCTCTTCTCTTCTCTTCTCTTCTCTTCTCTTCTCTTCTATCAGGGTTCTTTTATTTTCCAGTCGCTTTTTGTCTCATCTCATTTCTAATTTTATTTTGTCTCTTCACATCTAATCTAATCTATTTGCTTTTCTTCTCATCTCATCTCTAATCTTTTCAACCTCTCACCTTAACAATCCATCCATCCCTTACTTCATCCATCCCTCACTCTCTCGATTCCTCACTCCTTTCATCCCTCCATTTATCCATCCATCCCTCCATTCATCCATCCGTCCATCCATCCATCTATCTATCCACCTATCTCTACCTCCATCCGTCCATCCCTCACTCCATCCATTCCTCCCTCCATCTATCCATCACTCCATCCATCATCCCTCCCTCCATCTGTCCCTCAATCTATCCTTCCCTCACACCCTCCATCCCTCCCTCCATCCATCCATCCATCTCTACCTCCATCCCTCACTGCATCCATTTATCCCTCCATCCATCCTTCCATCTATCCCTCCATCCATCCTTCCATCTATGCCTCACTCTATCCATCCCTCACTCCCTCCATCCCTCACTTCTTCCATCCATCCATCCCTCCTTTCATCCATCCAAATTCATCCATGCTTCTACTCCTCCATCCCTCACTCCTTCCATCCCTCCATTCATCCATCTAAATTCATCCATGCTTCTACTCCTCCATCCCTCACTCCCTCACTCCTTCCATCCCTCCATCCATCCATGCCTCTACCCCTCCATTCCTCACTCCCTCCATCCCTCACTTCTTCCATCCATCCATCCATTCATCCATGCTTCTACCCCTCCATCCCTCACTCCTTCCATCCCTCCACTCCTCCATTCATCCCCAAACCTCTCTACTTCCCTCCTAACCCACATTTCATCACACTCTTCTTTCCTCGTTTCATCTCCATCACAAGGTTCAGTAAAAGTGCTTTGTTTACATCAGTCATTTACATTTGTGCATTTGGCAGATGCTTTTATCGACTTATATTGCATTGAAGGTACGCATTTACATTTGACCAGTTCTTGCTTTCCCTGGGAATCAAACCCATGACCTTGGCATTGTTAGCATGCTGTACTTTTTGAGCTACAGGAAATCAGTCCTCCTGAGCATCAGTACCTCAGCCACAGATTACCGACAGCAACATTTTAAGAACTCCCTGTCAGATTCACAAGGACAAATCAAACGAATCTCCAGCTAAACCATTCCAGTAATTCTGCCATTGATAGAGGGCCGGACTGAGCTTTGTAAAGCACACTGTGTTGATGCAGTGATCTGGGGCATTGAACACAGAGAGGCTGCTTATCTCTCCATGCGGTGTGATCGGGGTGAAAGAGTCAGTGTGCGGGTGCCGCTCGGCCATACTTCAGCCTGTGACCTCATCACCCTGCGCCAGATTCTCATTTCGGATTTTGTTTGCTGACATGGTAATGGAGGTTAGAGGGGAAGTGAGCTCAGGGAGAGGGTTTCCTTCCCTTTCTTTTTATAGAAGGGCACACTTTTTCTTGCACACATGGACAGATGGATAGATGAAGAGAAAAGTCGTTAATAGACATTATCTAGAGGTAGAAATCCTCCACAAAAGATATAATTACCGTATGTGGAAGGAGAGAGAAAAAAGGGTAACCTAGTGAAAAATAAATATACTAAAATGTATTTGAAATGCATTTATTTCATACTAAGTATACTACAAATACATTTACATATTTATGTACTTAATTAAAATACCCTGCAATTGTACTTTTAGGATACTAAACTGGTATACTTAAAGTCTGCTAAATTGGAACAACTAATTTTGTGCTTAATGCACTTTAATTGTGCAGAAGTAGTCCCGAAGTCCACCTAAAGATATACTGAAGTATATTTGATATATCTGAAGTGGAACTACTGCATATATACTTCAGTAGAGCTTTAAATATCCTGCATTTAAAAACCGATATTATTCAAAGATCATACAATCCTCATCACTAGTGACATTAAAACACATTTTAGGCTTAATATTAAGAAATGTGCATTGTGCACAAGTAGTACTTCACATAAAGTTTAATTATAATTGTTATATCAGTAAGTCTCAAGCAATTTATGTCAGTGAATATGTTAATAGATTTGAATTATACTTAGTATGAAATAAATATATTTTAAATATATTAGTTTTTACTAGGGTAGACAGGTGGATTGATTAATATTTAGTCATATTTTATTATATTTACCCATTCATTTGTAGTTTGTAGATTGCTTTTTTGTATCATTTTTTTTTTTCTCATATTATTCCTGTTTTATTTTAACTTTTAGTTTTTTTTTCTTCCATTTAATTTGCAATTAACTTTTGTTATTTTAGTTTTTATCATTATTATTATTATTATTATTATTATTATTATTGACATTTTTTTGCAGCATTTTTATTATGCTTTACTGAGCTGTAAATGATTTGCCGAGTAAATTTTTATTTTTATTTTTGGTCACGACAGTAAAGCATGCTACACTGAATTAGATTTCCTCACAGACCACATACCGGCAAGACAGTAGAAGCAAAGTTTAAATTTTGTTAAATTTCTGTGTGGTCACAGATATATTTTATAGGCCAAGTCACTTGAGCTTTGCAATACTTATTATTTATTACAGCCACTGTTATTTCAGTAGTCGTTTCAAAGTTAACGGTGAGATAATCCTTTAACTCGTTGCTTCAGGGCACTAACAGATGGGTATAAAAGTCTGAGTTAGTGTTGATCTTGAAGCCTGAAGTTATGGTTGCCATACAACCCCAGATATGAGCACCTTGATATTGTGCTCTTTCAGAAAGAAACGTTTATCTACTTGTTACTCCAGGGTAAACTTGAATATGGTTGTGAATTTATTTTAAAGTATAAAGACTATAGGTTCAGTTGCTGGTCGTCTGTCTGTGAGATGAGTGGGGTGTTGGAGGGGTTAACAGCACTAGTGGTTTAGTTTTTTTTTTTTTTTTATTCTCTTAAGTACTTAATCCTGCTGTGTGCTTTTGAGTATAATAATGACAGGGATACATGATTGGCGTTTATGCCATATTAGTCCAAATGTGTTTGTTACTGACTGATAATGCCTGGGTTTCTGTCTTTGGTCCAAAAGATGTATGTTTTGATTTAAATCACAAATCAACAGTTAATATAGATAATGCAGTGCAATTCCATAGACAATGCAACATTCACCTTCTTCCCTCACTTTTAGATATTTTCAGGACTTCACCTCCCACTTTTGGGGAAACAATTGTTATATTTAAGTATAATGTTTTAACCAATACAAATATTCCTTGTGATGTTCCTCAGTGAAAATTGTATCCATCCGCTTAAAATGTAAATTACAATTTTCTCAGTTTATTTTAGGATTTATTTTAGATTAATTATGTGTTTTTTGAACATTAAAGCATGTCAACATATTCTGTTACACCAAATACACAAAATAATGATCTTTAAAAAAGCATCATATGACCCCTTTAAAAAAAAGTGCCAAAGGCCTGTGCATTAAAAGTGGTTAACAGCTATCTTACTTCAGCTAGTACCTATTTTTAAATGTCTTACTTTCAGCAAATTAGTAGTGGGCGAATGTCATACAATTAATATTCATGAGCCAAGCTGATAACTTGCCCCCCACACACTTTGTAAACACTCATATTGTGTCTGTGCCCATGGTGTAACCATAGTTTCCAGCAAAATACACTGTGTTTTTGTTAGGACTGACCTATAACTGAGACATTTTTGGCACTAAAATAGAAGAGTTTTGTTGATTGACTGCACTAATATTTGAACACCCAACTGTGCCAAAATATTGCATATTTTTGTGCAAATTGTTATTTCCATTTAATGTTTTAATTTACAAGCCAAACGCATATTTGACAAGATATATATGTAGGCATGCACATCGCACAGCATAAGGATAATTGTGTTTGTCTGTGTGACTATATTAGCCGGTTGTACAGAGTCAGCAGCTTTTTAATAGCAAGTGAGTGCAGAGCAAGCCTTGATACTTCACAAGCATTTGGAAAAACAGAAAAGAAATGAAACAAGAAACACAAAATTCTCTCATTTGGATTCATCATTAAGAAGTTGGTTTCTTCTGCCAATGGATCAGTTGTTTCACCCACATCCAGAGCAGAGAGAAGGGCATCAGGTTTGGACCGAGCTGACCACTTAGCAGTCTAGAAGGCATTACTTTTCTGGCAAAGAAGATGAGTCAGAGAGGTGCTTGCGGTTGCCCACAAGGCCAAGGGCACTCATGAATGGAACATGAGGTTGGTTTACTAAAATATTTATGAGACAACTCTATAACTTAACTTCTTTGAGACCATCTGTGCCTTCTGCCCCCAACATGCTCGCTGAGATCTATCAAATATTGACATGCTCACATAGAACCTTGGTGAATGCGAGTCAAGTTCATCCTAATGATTCAGAAGTTCACTTCACTGTTGAAAAGCAGAGCGATTATAGAAGTTGTGGACACCTCTCAGAAATGCCTCAGAGAACGCTGCTCGGCCACTACGAAGGGAGGGAGACCTCCTTGAGAACGTGCTTCAAGAATCCACAGGCACTTGAGAGAATAATTAGTAGGCACTATTGGGACGAGAGCTCAGCTGGACCTTCACCAGCAGTTCAGGTGGCTAATGGCTGGAGAGAGAGCGCAGAAGTAAAAGAAAGTGGTGCGATGAAGAAAACATGAAAAGAGTCACACATTTCCTGTTGCGGCTCAAGAATAGACTGGTAAACCTAGGGAGTGTTTTGAAGCTTTAGAGGTCACCCGATGGCAGAGTCTTTAAGTAGCATGCTAGGTCACCAGCCGACTTGAAATAGAAGATGAACCAGATCCCAAAGCTATTTTTGCCTTCCTCGAGCATGCTGGGTGGTGTCACACTGCAGTGTGAATGGCTTAATTGCTAAATCGAAGGTGACAAATGTGGTTATTTCATGGCAGCTCAAGAGTACGGTTGCACTGATGAAATTCCTTGTGAAGGGGGCAGACGCAAAACGGTCTGGCGACTTTTTCAAAGGAGCTAATCGCTATTGAAGATTACTTTCATGTTTGGCTCGCTTTATGCTCGAATGTTCTTGTGCGAGATTAGTCTTAAAACTGATTTGGAGATTGAGAACTTGGAAATGTATTTCAAGGAACCGTAATTTCTTTCTATGGCCGTAGCGACTTGGCTCTAACCCATGACATCAGAATTGACCATTGTGTTTTATATGTAGTGTTTATGAGGTAAAAATTGTATTTGTAAATACATATACTGTATGGTAACTTCTTAAAGTGGTCATCCGATGCTACATGCACTTTTACAAGTTGTCCGGAGCAGATGTAGACAAGAATGACTACTAAGCGATTGAGGTGTTCTGTTGTTGGATGTAATAATGAACATAGCAGTCGTCATTTACTCCCGACATCTGAGCCACTGAAGACGCAGTAGATTACGCATGTTTCTGAAGGAAATGCACCCTCCGATCTACATAAATGCATCTATGTTCGCGCGGGAGAAATTTTAACCAAACTATGTTACAGACTTTTCATTAAGACCCTAAAGAATCATATCAACTTGTGGAAAATGGGCATCGGATGACCCCTTTAATGATTTGCACGTCATGTATTCAAGGTGTAGGAAAAATACAGCTTTTTCTTGATGGTTACATCACAAAATGTTTTGTTGAAAATGGTGTGAAAGTTCTTCAAAATAATATGGAACCATCGTGAATACTTTTCTAAGAGCTTGTTGTGTTTTAAACTCCATTTTTTCATCAATGACCCATAACTCTGAAATTACTTCATACTTTCAATCCTTTGACTGTAAACAGTTCCCAATGGGTAATATCAGATACCATGTTCTATTGTATTACATTTTTTGTCAGAAAATGCATTGCAAATGGTCTTATTTGACTTTAAACATAATAATTCTGATTAGCCACTGACTAACGATGGATGTGAAAAAATAAAATCTGTAAAGAATATCTGTGATTGAAAGTGCCGCTGCCTGTTTAACACTAATGGAATGGCTCTTCAGAGAGCGCTCTGACTCTCAAGGTCACAGACAGGGTCGTGCATTCAGTGTGGAAAGAAGGGGAATCTGTGTCTTTTTCAGTGGGGAGCCATCTTGCCTTCGCTGAGGTCTGCTGTTACCGTGACCCTGCCGAGGGTGATTGTCACACTTGCTCTGTCACGCTTCAGGCGTTGCTTTGGTGACAGTAAGAACTTTGATCTATGGAGCCTCTGACTGATCTCACTTCACCGTGATAAAGATACTTCATCACTCTCTCTCATTCTCTTTATTCACCTTGTTAAAAGAATAATTTGCCCCAAAATGAAAATTCTGTCATCATTTATTCTGGGTCAAGCGATTAGTCAACAGAAGAGACAGACGGCTGCACGTGAGTGTCCTGCGTAATACTTGTTTATAGATCTGCTGTTGGAATTATTACTTGCTGCTAGGAAGGAATATTTCGTTTTCTGCCTATTTCTACGTTATATTTTTGTTTGCGTTTGTATTTTTGATTGCACTTTCTGGTAATTATAATAATTGCCCTCGGCTAAGAAGGAGCGCGTGTAATTTAATTGCTCCCTTCCTGCGTTTAAGTGCGAACTGTAGTTTTCTTCTGGCTGGACTTCCATCAAGCACAATCAAACCTCTACAAATGATTCAGAATGCAGCGGTACGACTGGTCTTCAACGAGCCCAAAAGAGCCCATGTTACACCTCTCTTTATCTCCTTGCACTGGCTACCGGTTGCGGCTCGAATCAAGTTCAAGACATTGATGCTTGCATATAGAACAGCCACAGACTCAGCACCCGCCTACTTCCACTCACTACTACGAATCTACATCCCCTTCAGAAGTCTGAGATCTGCTAGTGAGCGACGCCTCGTGGTACCATCACAGAGAGGCTCAAAATCACTTTCCAGAACATTCTCGTTCACCACTCCTGGCTGGTGGAACGATCTTCCCACCCCTATCCGGAATGCTGAATCCCTGACAATTATCAAGCGACAGCTGAAAACCCATCTCTTTCGAAGCTACTTGACTTCATCATAAAAAAAAAAATACAATTCTCTCTCTTTATTTATTCCTTCTCTTTCTAGCTTGTACTTATTTGAACAATGTCTAAGAACTTGGTATTACAACCACTTCCTGTGTCTGTTTGCCTCTTTAAGAAGAATCGCTTTATGTATCCCCCAATTTAAGTCGCTTTGGATAAAAGCGTCTGCTAAATGACTAAATGTAAATGTAAATGTAATTTACTCACTCTCATGTCATTCAAAACCCCTGCGACTTTCTTTTTATGGAATCCAAAAGGTGACTTTTTTTTTTAAAGATATATACTAGCTGCTCTTTTCCATACATTGAAAGCCAGTGGATAAAGTATTATAAGAGTGGCCATATAACTTGTGCTCTCTATTCTATAAAAGAAAGTTGCTCTCAGATAGGTTGCATAAGGTTTGGCGTCAATGACTTTTGGTCATCAAATCAAAAACATGTCTAAAACATTTGATTTGATTTGAATCTTCTGGAGGAGAAGATTTTCAATGAATATCATATGTGACCCAGGACCACAAAACCAGTCATAAGGGTCAATTTTTTGAAATTGAGATTTATGCATCATCTGAAAGCTGATTAAATAAGTTTTCCATTGATGTATGGTTTGTTAGGAGATACAACTATTTGAAAATATGGAATCTGAGGGTGCAAAAAAATCTAAATATCGAGAAAATCGCCTTTAA
>NW_015540990.1:212766-217644 GCF_001515605.1 Sinocyclocheilus anshuiensis | reverse complement strand
TTGGCTATTGCTACAAATATACCCGTGCTACTTATGACTGGTTTTGTGCTCCAGGGTCACATATGTTTGTCACACAACTATTGTATGGATTAAATTAAGTGAATATCAGCTATTAGTCACACAAAGCTTTTGTATGAAGTTGAAGACTTATAATGTAATGCATGAGCTGTATTGACTACTTTTTAAGAATTTCAGTGAATATTGTCTGTTAGTCACACAAAACTATTTTATGAATTTAAAGACTTGTAACATTTTCAATGAATATCGTTTGTTAGTCACGCAAAACTATTGTATGGATTTTAAGACTTATAATGTAAGGATTTCAGTTAATATCATCTATTAGTCACACAAAGCTATTTTATGAATTTAAAGACATAACATTTTCAATGAATATCGTTTGTTCATCACACAAAACTATTGTGTGAATTTGAAGAATTATAATGTAAAAATTTCAGTGAATATCATCAGTCACATAAAGCTACTGTATGGATTTAAAGACTTATAATGTAATATATTTGGTGAATATCATCTGTCCATCACACAAAACTATTATATGGTTTGAAAACCTTTTCAGAGAATATTGTCTGTTCGTCTAAAACTATTGTATGCAAGACTTCTGATGTAGTGCATGAGTTGTGTTGACTGCTTTTTTGATGCTTTTAATGGAGCTTGACAGCACCTGTTCCCTTTCACTTTCATTATATGGAAAAGAACAGTCAGAATTTTCTTCAGCTTTTGTGTTCCACATAAGAAAGAAAATCATACTGGTTTAGAACGACATGTGGGTGAGTAAATGATGACTGAAAGATAAGACTTCGAATTGAGGACCAAATTAGAGGACAGGCTTTCTTTTGAGGATCCAGAAAGATGATATGTAGCCCATTATCCTCAAAATACAGCGAGCTCATAAGGAACAGAGTAAAAGCAAAGATTCTCTAGTCTTTCATTTTAATGACAAATTAATCTTTATTATCTTCTTAGTCCTGCCTGGGACTCAGCTCTGCCGTTCTGCCGGATAAATCGCCCTCCTTGTTATATTGGTGTCTCATGACAGGTAGCCTGAATGCACAATGAACTGTATTAGGCATTCAAACTGAGGAAGAAACCTATTAATATTAATGCGTTCCTAGCTTTTTTTTTTATTCCATTCTGAATATTATATTAGTCATGTTTGCTGTTTACCACAACTTGAAGTGTTTTGTTTCGCCTGACAAGAAAAATGTTGTTCATATATTTGTTTGTTAATTTTTTTCGAGTAAGATCATACACATACAAACTGGATACTCGGTTCAGAAGGCCACTTAAAAAAGGAGCCAACAATCTATTTTCTTTATTTTATACCAAAGCTTAAAATAATACAAATAATAAAAAAGCCCTAAAACTATGTTTTCAACTGACGTGACAGTCGGTGCAGTATCCTCTGCGGGCCTACATCAAAGTCTGCATGAGCTCTCTTTCTCTGGAGAGTTGGATGAAACGACTGCGTTTGATTTGCACGTTCGGAAGAGAGCAATCCTGCTACTCGAACCGCCATTTATTTCGAGCATTGGAGTAATGGGGTTCTATAACACTTCCGTCCTTTATAAAGCAGCTACTTTCACAGCACAGACGGATGTAAACTTCATAATTAGCTGTCAGAGAAAGAGAGAGAGAACGTAGCGGGTGCAAAACGCATCCGAATGTGGCCCTTTTCTTTCCATGACTGTTCTGACGCAAGTGAAACATGTCTTCTCTTTCATCCCTGATGCAATGACCAGGTTGAGATTGACAGCGCTCTGATCTTCGTGGAAAACGAGAGCTCGTGCTAGAGCTAGGGAATAAGAGACAGACCTGTATCTTAGATGTCTTACTTAGATGTGCGGTTATAATAATCTGTGCTTTGTTATGTACGGATATCCTTGGGGTGTGGATATTTAATGTGCTTTATGTCCTTAGAGGATCAGATAATACTTTTTTTTATTATTTATTCTCCCCTCCCCCGAGCTTCACTTTTTTTTTCCACCGGAAATAATTAATATGTATATTTTTGACCCCTTTCTAATCCTTAGAATTAAGCACGCTGTTTATAACGTGTTAAAGGGATATATAGTTTACTTAAAGGGGTCATATAATGCTACATGCACTTTTACAAGTTACAATCCACCCAGTGGTTTTTTGTTAATCTACTAAAATTTTTACCCCTTTCTCAAATCGAGCTGATCTCAGATGTCTGTCTGTGTGACGTCACACAGACAGGCCCCTCCCACAATAGTTTGATTGACAGTAGTGTTTCAGCACAGACTGGACTGGCGTCTTACCTTAGACCCGCCCTGAGTGAGCTGTCATCAGTCCGCCATTGTTTCACTGCTGGAGCAGATGTAGACAAGAATGACTCCTAAGCGACTGAGGTCTTCTGTTGTTGGATGTAATAATGAACATAGCAGTCTTCATTTACTCCCGACATCTGAGCCGCTGAGGACGCAGTGGATTATGTTTGTTTTTGAAGGGAATGCGCACCCCAATCTACATAAATGCGTCTATGTACGTGCGAATCATTCGTGATCCAGCTTCACCTACAGAAGAAGTGAGTGTAAGGTTTTTTTAACAAATCTTTGCAAATCGCCTTTCCTAATAATGTGCAAATTAGCAAGTTTCACGATGAATGCAGCTAAAGTAAACAGTCTCTCTGAGAGCGACTCGGAAGAGAGGGGCGGGGTCAGCAGAGCTCATTAACATTTAAAGGCAAATGCTACAAATCTGCATGCTCTGAAAAGAGCTGTTTTTGACAGGGTAAAAAAGGTGTTTTTTACACTACCATTGAGACATTTTAACCAAACTATGTTACAGACTTTTCATTAAGACCCTAAAGAATAATATTAACTTGTGGAAAATGGGCATCCTATGACCCCTTTAAAAAAAATTACTTTTCATCATTAGCTGTGTCTTATATTGAAGGCTGTACCCCCCCGGGGTCACATTTGTCGGTCTCATTTCAGAGAACCATTATAACATTCACTATTCGTCCTTGTTAGCTGTAAATTGCTATAATTTCTTTCTTACTTTGGAAAGTAATGGTTGCTTTTCTGAAATGAGACAGCCTTGATGACGTATGTGGCTGACAAATGCGACCTCCAGAGGGTGCAGCCTTGGAAAATGAGGCAATTTAGTCACCCTCATGTCTTGACTTTCCCCAAACAACCAACCCATTTATTAATGATATGTTTTTGAAATGATCACATTTTCCAAAATGTGTGTTCTTTTGTGTTCCATAAATTCATGCAGGTTTAAAATGATTAGGGGAAGTAAATGATGACAGTTTTTTTTTTTTTTGAGTGAACTATCCCTTTAAGACTTGTAAACATTCTTATCTCATGTAAAATTAATCTTTTAGTGTACTTACTAGAGGGGTTTGCTGTCAAGTCCAGTACAGTTTGCACTGGCCTATTCCTCAACTGCAGAGCTGTAGGTGCTACACACAGCCAGAAACAACACAAAGTTGGACAGACTTCTGCTCATTCTACTCTTTTCCTTCCCTTCAATATTGTTATCTGTCTTATTTCCTTCTTGAGTTGTGGATCACCCAGTTAGGTTTGTCCGGCAAAGTGTTACGATTTGGTGTCTCTATGTCAGAAATTCATCAGAATGCTGTGTTTTTTTCAGCGCAGTTGGGTTTTTGATTCCAGTATTTTTTCATAGAACATTGAAGTCTTTTATTTCAAAAGATGAAGGAAATTGTGATGCCTCAGAAGATGACCCCTTTAAGGAAATCATGAATGAGCTGCATGCATATGTGTCATCATCGCACAGCAAAACTAAAGATTAGCCATATATTGTGGGTCAGACATGCACACTGCTATGGAAACACGCAGTTTGCCCTCAGCCATCTGTCACAACACACACAGAGCAGTTGATATTTGAGCAGAGACGTCCCCTTTGTGTCTTATAAATCTTGTTTGCCATGTCTGTTTGTTTGCATTTGAACAACAGTAATGAGCTGTAGATTCTGTGGCTCTTCGCTGTGTGTTCCGTCCTTAATTATGACCATGATAATCCAATTAGAGCATTAGCGGTGCCGTGAGAGGGAGTGCCTGCAGCAGTGGCCACCTCATTATAGAGCACCTTTCCCTGATTCACAAATCCAGCCGATGATCACGCTCTGACCCCGGCTTTGGGTTCGTCCAGGTCTCTTTGAGAGTCTTGAAAAGCCAAATTTCATCACAGGGCTTCCATAGCACAGTCAGACACTCGAGATAATAAGTTCTCACCGATTTTGAGAAGATTATGTGCTGGTAGTGGCACGCACAGCAGTCTAGTGCACTTCAAATTAACTCATCCTCATCTTTACTCCTTCTCCCAATCTATGGATCTGTTTCAAAATGTGGTGATCTGCATAGGTGACATTTCAAGACACCGAAGATGCACTTCGTAAAGGCTGTTCTGAATTACGCTGCATTATGAGATGCCACATTTTGGCCTCAATCTAAGGCAGCATCACATGTATCCTATAACTCATTGCAACAAACGTGAAAATGGAGCACTTACCCCCAGGGTGAACCTTCGAACTCTGTTCAAAACTGCATAACGCGGTAGGAGACAGTCCTGTTTGAATGGAAGTCAATGGGGGAGATGTGGAGTGAAGAGTGAAAAAATAAAGAACGTAATGTAAAAAAAAAGAGAAAGAGAGAGGGAGGGGAAAAAAACCCCAGAAAAAAATACATTTTTGAGCAAGGTTTGAGAAATAAAGTTGCAGTTTCAAGAAATAGTCACAATGACCTGTTTCATGTATTTATTTGCTTATTAATACTTATAGGGCGAAACAGTTCCAAGGTTATTATAGTACTAAAACTATAATAAAAAATAAATACTTAAAATAAATGTTAAGTGAAATATTATATATAT
>NW_015540990.1:195840-212723 GCF_001515605.1 Sinocyclocheilus anshuiensis | reverse complement strand
AGGGATAGGTCAGCGTATGCTGAATAAATTGCTTTTGTGTGGAGGGAAAAATAATAATAATAACTTTTCGAACAACAAATGCTCCTTGCCATAAATTGTCAACATTTGGAGTGACATTAATTTTGGAGTGAGCTGTAGTTTGAGTCAGAAACTTTCAAAAAGGTAGGATCCATTTACAGTATTGTGCATTTATATAGTTTTCAGCAGTGGTTACTGACTGTCATGAAATTCAGAAAACGTTACAAGGCACGCGTGAAATAGACATTATGCAATTTTCAAAAGTTTGCTGCCCATAGGGAGTGTTTTAAATGACTTTAGGTATCTTTGGGGTTAGGATGCTGTCTCTGAAGGTAGTCATTCATCTTACATTCCTTCACTGCACATCTATGTTTTCTCCTCCATCAGAACAGCTCCTGCTTTAATATTTACTTTCTAGGAAATTGTTGTGAATCAAGTTCCTTGTGATAATAGTGGATGATCTCAGAGGAACACTGTTTTTTCGTGTGAATGAAGTACTGTACAAGCTCTTCGGCTGACTGGTTAGGCCTCTTTGCTTTATGAAATCGCTAAGGCAAACATTCCTTCAGCTCCCTGCGCTCCACTACCAGCCTTTTAATGAAAGTCAAGGCAAGACGCTGAAGATGAAAGAGCTAACAGAGGATGTCCGCGGATGTACACTCATTAAGTTCAGCTAACGCTAAATCATGTGCGTAGGATTCTCTCAATGCCTTGCATGTGTCCTGCTCTACCGTACTACACCTTGCATGGCATTACATGCTTGATGCCAAATTAGCATTTCAATGCATTTATTTTTATTGCAAATGCTTCCTCACTAAAGCAGTTTGATGCAACCTTGTTAACTTCAAAAGAGCACCGTACTGAACTATGAGCAATTCACAGTGTTATCCATTGAATAAGGTAAGTATTATGTTTTATAATTCAACATATATATTCCTATGAGAGGATGGACTCTTCAGGTTCTGAATTTTGCTTTAAATCCGTATGAATTTTACATATTCTGTTCATGTATCTTGTAATCAAAGCAGTAAGACGACGTATAGTTTCTGTTACTGCAGTGGCTGTGCACATTTTTCCTTTCCCCTCTCCTTCTTATACTTTCGTGTAATATAGTCAGTCTTGTTCATTGTTCAGTTTTGTAAAATAAATAGTAAACAAAGTTCCTTAAAGGCAAGCTGGCTCACTCAGCAGCCATATTCAATGGACTCCAGGCAGCTAAGACCACCAAAATAATGTTTATGGATCATATTTTAGATAAAAAATACATTTTTTATAACTTTTTATGCTCATGTAATAGGAAAAAAAAAAGGTTAATGTGAATTTGGACCGTCTTATGCAGTCTTATACAGAAATGTGTAGGTTCTCCATACAGATAATAAGCCCGCACCACTTTGCAGAACACATGTTAAACAAGTCAAACTTGAACTTGACACATCTGGTGTTCAATCTAAAATTAGCCCAAGGGCAATTTGTCCATGTTCAGTAATTATGGTTTGGGCAGAGAGTGTGCCCGTGTCTTTAAGGTCATAAATGATTGTCATTGTGGACACAGACTATTGAGGAACATATGGGAGGTGACTTTAAGAGTGTTTGCACCTTTACCACCAAAGTTTGATCCTCTTTTGTCTCTTTTAATGCCTGAACAAGACCTCCAGGGAGACCATGGCTCTGGTCCAAAACCTAGTGAGCTGCCTATGCAGGAGGCATTTTAAGGCATCATAGTCCCACTCCTGACACAAAGGCTGTTCCACAAGGCAAGCAGAATAATTTTGGCCAAAGTCACTAACATATGTATCACAGATGAGACAGGCCCAGAATGTATTGCATTGAACTGAGTGAAGAAATTCATCCAATATGGCAAATACATCTGTTATATTTTTATAGTGATTATAAGTTTATAGTGTAAATTACATTTATTTATAATATAAATCATCCATTGAATACCATTGCATTTAATTAATAAACACTAATTAAATTCTGTTCTGAATTTTACAGAATTAAATTAAATATGGACTACTTTACCCAATGTTTGGCAATAGGAGAATGCATTGTATCAAGCTCAGTGATGAAATCCATCTAAGATGCGAACTATAAAAGTATAAAATACAATTTTTTAAATGTTTTTTTTTTGAGAGAAGTCTCTTATGCTCACTAAGGCTGCATTTATTTGATAAAAAATATACTAAAACAGTAATATTGTGAAATGTTTTATTACAATTTAAATTAACTGTTTTCTATGTGAATATTTTATGAAGTATAATTTGTTTCTGTGATCAAAGTTGAATCATTACTCCAGTCTTCAGTGTCACGTGATCCTTCAGAAATCATTCTAATATACCGATTTGCTGCTCAAGAAACATGTCTTCTTATTATTAATGTTGAAAACAATTGTGCTGCTGTGAAAGTGAAAGACTGTTTTGTAACAATTTAAAAATCATATGTACTTATACTTTTAAACAGTTAAATGCATCCTTGCTAAATATTAATGCTTAAAAGAAAATCTTACTGACCCCAAACATTTGAACGATAATTATATACTATATTATGTTACATAAAATTATAAAATGCTACATATAAAAGTGTTACAATTCAATAAATATCAAAACATTTAGATAAAAATAGTTTATTCAGTATTTATGTGGTGTATTTTTATGCTTATTAGAGTATCACAGCATTAGCAAGATGTTAACACCAAACCCTGTGGCACATTAGTTGTTGCCTATATACAGTAAAGTGTTCCAAAACAGTTCAGTTGGGCTGGCAGCTGTCTATGTAGACGGTACACAGCAAAGCACCTCACTAGGTTTTGTTACAGAGCCCATTTTAGCATGTCACCTACATCGTCTTCTACTTACACTCTCGTAAGCCTCTTCTCTAACAGATCAAGATAAAGGGAGCAGACATGATCTGCCTTAGTCATCCCGATCCATTTCAAAGGGAAGAGTTGGCCTGAATAACTTTGCAACAAAACAGTCTCCCCCGCTCGTTCTAAACAGCGCTCGTTAGGTTAAGCACATTAAAGCAGCATTGATGAATGCGTGCTCTGGGCCCGGAGTGCGTCGCGTGACACAAGAGAGGTTTGGGCATTTCGTCTTGAGTGGCAGGCCCAATCACTTGTGATTTTTCTTGTATTGATCCTTGCCCAGTGTAATGACCCTGAGATATTGTGATGCGCGGGGCCGCCTCTCACATGCATCTCTCTGAATCACGGCTGCTTATCATTCTTTTGATGTTTGAGGTGGACGACATCAGTGGCACGCGAGTAATGGAGGACATCGCATTGATGCACGCCGGGACAATAGACACAGTCCATTGAGATATGAGTGAAGACAATACAGAAGGACTGGAGTAGATGAATAGCAAACAGCTGCCGTATTTCAGTTGAAGCACGTATGGTTCATACGTTAACATTCAAATCAGCGTGCGTGTCAGGGAATATTTCATGCATGAGCCGCATACGGATGTGTTATGGTGCTGCCGTGCGTTTCGGAGGAGTTTGTTGGAATGATTTTGATGTATGAGAACCCTGGCTTTTCGTTTCTAGAATGTAGAATGAAGCCGGAGATAATATTCTAGCACATAGATATGCAAGAGTTGTTTATTACTCAGATTCCATAAGGTGGGAATGCATTTCTGCTCCTAAATAAAATATACATACATGCTGGAAGAAGTGCCAACGCTTTTGCATTTTCTCCTGAAGTTATAAGGCTATTCAAGGTTTCTCGCAGTTATAATTTAGTTTTTCGTGATACTTTCCACCTTCTCTCTGACCCTTGGAATTAAGCAGCCTGTTTTTTGCTGCTGTACCTTTAAGACCTCTATATGTAAATGACTTGATTGGCTCACATTTTCATATGTGAAATGTAACATTGAAGTAACCCTCCCCCCTAAACAAGGTCAGCCATCATAAATAGTATGAGTGGCGGGAGCTTTGCGGTGTGCAGGAAAATCGTATTTTCTGTGATTGGCCCCTTTAAAAATGCCATTCTTATTTTTTGTTTTCTCAAGATGCTCTATATGTGTAAGATTAAACCCCGGTGCTCATATGAAGGTGTGAGTTGATGATTTGTGGAATATTTCCTGTTGGGTACAGCAGCTGGATCTTCTGGTGTCACAGTGAATGTGAGACCATCGCTATCCACCTCAACCAGCGCTGCACGTTACAAACGCTTGTCAGACGAGCTCATTTTAATTGATTTATCTGCAGCGTACACATACTCACAGCCAGCTCTATCGGTCTTGCTTTGGGCTGCAACCTTACTCATTGCATCACCACACACTGTGAAAGAAAATCAATTTGTATGTGTGTGTGTGTGTGTGTGTATATATATATATACACACACACACACACACACAAAGTATATTTCATTCATATATTTTATTATTTAATTAATATATAATATACGTTTTATTATATTAAATTGACTGTCATGCTAATTTGTCAAGATGTTGAATGTTGGCATGGATGGATGGATGGACAGACAGACATATAGATAGATAGACATGGGCAGGCACAGGCTTTTGTGCAGGCCTGATAATAATATACATTTGACTTTGATTTTCAGTATGAAGGACTATTATTTCTACAAGCTGAATGATTGGAGGTACTTTTCAGTATTCTTCAAAATGTATATATTACACTGGCTGTAAAGCAAGGCATTAACTAAGAGCTCTGGAATTTCACACACACACACACACACACACACACACACACACTATGAAGTGGGGTTTCCCATGGACTGGCAGTGGTCCGTGTGGACTGAAGCGCAGTTAGTTAGGATTGCGTGGGTGCACACCATTACTTACACTGGATGCCTTATCTCTTTATTTAAGCCCAGAGGAATTACAGAGCCAGAGAAAGCTGAGAAAGAGAAACTGAGTGAACGAGAGATATCAGATAAGAGATTTCGTATTGGAACCGGACAGAATTACAGCACCAGGGCCGCGTTCAAACACTCACTCCTCCACAATGAGTCAGTTTGGAACAAAACATGCGTGCATCATGTGGCATTGTTTTTTTCTGTTTATTAGTGGTGCTTACAAATGCAGTCAGCACTGTTAGTATTGCTTGCATTTGTATTAGAGATTTGGTGTGTAAGCTGTGCTGTTTGCGCTGCGGACACGGATGGTACCTTGAATTGTAAGGCTTGTGGGAGAAAGGTGTGCTTACCTGTGATTTTCACTTGGTGGGCAATAAAACGGGCAACAACTCCCTTGACTTACATTAAAGCCATATCTAGAGACCAGAAGACATGCTGGTGGGCTCTTTTGACTTGAGCCTATAAGAAACCACCCACAATACCTCAGCATCATAGTGAAAAATGCTACTCACATTTTATACTATTACTACTACTTTTACTACTAATAATATAATGTATTTTATGTTGTAAATAGTATATTATATGCTCTTATTGTCTTATTACACTTGACTAATTGTTATATCTTCCACCATCACTGATAATTAAACATGTAATTATAGAAAGAATACTGATTACATTTTATTAGTAGTAGTATTAGTAGTAGTCGTCCTTGTATTGATGGTGTTACAAATAAAATATACATAATAAATAATATAAAATATAAATCATATTAATGTTAAAAAACAGTAATAATATATAGTTATATTATCAGTAGTAATAGTAGAACTATGTATTATAAAATAATATTGTATTAGAATATTTAGTATTTTACATATGTATTATTACAATATATAATAATTATTATTATTAGTAGTAGCGGTAGTAGTAGTACTAGTATTAAATATTATTAAGTACTAGTATTAGTATTCAAAGTAGTAGTATATACATTCATATTTTTATAATAATATTTTAAAATACTAATAGTACTACTAGTACTAATATAATTTAGTAATAATAATAATAATAATTATTATTATTATTATTATTATTAATCATGTAATAACATATTATGATATATTATAATTATATTATATTATAATATTATATAATATACTGTAAATAGAGAACTTTCATTGATGGTGGAAGCGAGGCTTTTTTTTCTAAGTTAGATGCTAAATGTAATATGGTGATTGGCAGGGGAAGGGAGATGGCTTTTCAGCAGGACAGGTATATCATCAGCTTCCTGTCAGAGAGGAAGTCCCTCGCTGTCCTGCTGTGAGCACAGATGCCTATTACCTCTCTTATGGCGGGATATCAGGTTCTGAATGGACATTTTACACAGAGGTGAGCTGGAAGCTGTGCCGAACGGCCTTTTGAATGCTCAGGAAAGATGCAACAATAGAGTCCTTTATGAGAAATTCACTTTTGGAATTCGTTTGAAAGGAGTGTTGGCTTGAGTCTCTTTCTTTCTTTCACCTTCTCTTTTATACTCAGAATGCTGTATTCTGTGCAAACCCTTCCTGGAGGCTTTAAGGTCACTTTTGGGTTAATAAATCCACTGCTTGTCACTCAACCGCATCCCTAAAACTGTCAATCTAGCACACTCTGGCTGAACTGCAAATGTGGGCTGGAAACAATCATGTTCTAGAATTGGAAAAAGCATGAAAGCGGCCTGACGTTCCTCTGCCATGAGTAGAACTAGAGTAGACAGGGGTTTATGTATTATGTTATTAACTGGTGGGCTGTGTGGGTTCAGCAATGGAAAACCAGCAGAATTATATCAAATACTTCCTTTATGTTTGGGATTGAGTACTACAAAAGTACTGTAGAAAACCTCAACTGATGTGTGGGAATTCAATATTTATCCACCAGAGAATCTTTTGGGTCCTGGAGAGAAAAAAAACAAACTTTTACAGCTGTTTTGATTACTTTGTCTGAACCCAAAATAGATTCCTCCTCCTCCTGATGCCTATGCTAATAATTTTCACGTTTTGATTTTAGATCCATTTTATAGTACTGCTGAAAGTTTTATGTATTTTTAAATAATATTTTATTTTATTTCTTAAGGGTATATGAGGATATAAATCAGTACAGTATTTATTAATATTTAAAATGTACTTATTTATATTTTTAAGTTTTAATTTTAATGTTAATTTCAGTTTAACTTTCAATAATTTTATGTGCTTTTAGCATTTTCTCATAGACTTGAACTGGGTGTGTCTGAAGAGGAAGACATCCAGAATGAATCTGGTATATTCACCGTGACTGTACGGAGGTATTGTGGGATTATAGATGGCCCAGAGGTCTCATAGGATGGCCTTAATTCTTGTTCCTTTCATAAAGGGAATTGGCTGTCTCTACCTCGATCTGTTTGGACCAGTGACTGAGTCAGGGGAGGCGTGTTCAATACTTCATTTCAATACCTCAATACAAGCTGACTTAATTTCCCAGGAGCTCGAGCGAACCAGGAGCTGGCTTTTCCAATCTCATGCCCAGCCATGGGACGACTTCCTCGGGCCACTGCAGACACCATCTCTGCCGCTCATCAGGTCTGGACGGGCAATTACTTTACAGTCGGACGAACACAGACACTGAGACAGAAGGGCCTGCCTCTGCTGAGGTGTCTGAGAACTTACCTGACTTTAATTTGTTTTATTGATAATCAGCTATGACAGGAGAATCAGTGGATTTAAACAACTTTAAGACGCATAGAAAGACTTGAGGCTGAGAACGCGCTCAAAGGCCTGACCGCTCGACATCATGTCAACGTTTAAATAAATTTCTTTGTGCGTTTGGCAGACATTTGGCTGATCGTCAGGGCTTCTTTGTGAGGTTGTGACCCAGACCATCATGCTGATTGAAGCGCACATTTCAGCTGTTTGTTTTCATGCATTTCCAGTGCCATTTCTTTTCGATATTCAGCCCAGAAAATATGCTTCACGGCAGACAGGAGTGTGATGGATCAAAAGAGTTAATGCAGATAAACTGCATTAATTAGAAATCTCAGAATGACAAATGGCTGCTGTCATGTAATGAAAAATTTCAGCGTGCTCAGAATTTGGCCGTTTCATTAATGCTGTGCTATTTACAGCAGCGCTACAAGAAAACAAAAATCTGAAAATGTACAGTCTAGACTTTTTAACACATTAAGCCACTGCATCCTGCAAATTACAGGCTTTCTGACAGGGATAAAAATGAGACGGGAAAAAAAATGTCAAAATGTTCCTTTTATAATGTGTGTTCATGTTCTTTTTAGAAACTCTGAGAGTTATTAAACAACGGAAAGGCCAGGTAAAAACTGAAACAAACATACTCAAAGTCTATACTTTGAGCTTATTAGTAATAAACCGTAGTACTATATACATAGTAATAATTAGTTTTAAGGCTTATAGTCTCATGTAGCCAGACCTTCAGACTGATGGCTGAAGGTCTGAAATCCATGGCAGCTTTCATTGGCTAAGGCCCGCCCATGATGACATTTGACCTACATGTCAAACAACCAATCACAGTTCGTTTCGTTCAGTGTCACGTTTCGGGGCGTGGAAATGTCGCCACAATAACAGACCGGTGTGTAAAACTCTCGGACACATTTTATAGAATCTATGCCGCGCGAACTTTAAATATTTCACATACTTTTGAAAACCCAGCATTTAGTTGATCCTGATAAGCGCTCGTCATCACAGTTGTAAACACGACGGCTTTCTACTTTCATGAGGGGGTTTGGCGTCACGGCATCTTTGTTTCCAGGCGGAACGTTAAAGAACGCGACACACACGTCTCCCGGACATCCTGTATAATTCAACCAATCTGATGACGACTTCGAAACTCCTGAAGTGTTTCCAATTTTGTGTTCCATATGCATCAGACGTTCAGCCAGTGGTCCGTGACGTCTGAGACTATAAGACTTATGGAAAATCAATAAGCGACAAGTACAGTACATACAATTATAAATACATAGTTGCAAATACTTCGTGATTTTGTTGTTTGTTTGTTTGTTTATATTATTCATTTATTTGTGAATGACTGTTTATTTATGCTTATTCAACCATCTAAATAAATAGATACATCAATAAATAGTGAAATATGTAAACACTTGCATGTTACACTATTGCAGTTATTTTTTTTGAAATAATGCAATAAAATGTATTTATTTATTTATGAATAAATTAATGAATAATTATTTATGCATATTTAACCAATCAAACAAAATAAATACATTGTGAATATGTAAACATTTGTATGTTACTCTATTGCAGTTATTATTTTTGAAATAATGCAATACAATTTATTTATTAATTTATGAATGAATAATTAATTGTTTATGCATATTTAACCAATCAAACAAAATAAATTACTAAATAAATAAATACATAAACAAATTGTGAAAAATGTAAACATATGCATGTTACTATTATTGCAGTAACTCTTTTTTTTTAATAATGCAATAAGTTTTAAATAATGCAGTAAAATGTAAACATTTATGTATGCATGTATGCATGAATTAATAAATGAATGAATGAATGAATGAATGAATGAATGAATGCATATTTATTTATGCATATTTAACCAAGTGGATGAGTTGTTTAAATCGTAATTAGTCTGTCCATTTCAAACCATTTTGGATTACTTATGAACATAATAGTTCAGTCATATATTATTAGGCATTATCAATCATACATACTTGGTTGTCTTGTGTTGACGTATTAGGGAGGATGGATCATTTAGAGCTGATGCTGATATATAAGAATTATGATAAGAAGCGATCTAAATTAACCTGAGCAGCAGCAATGTGGTGTTTCTATCACTTCTGCCCATTTGCTAATTACAAGTGCTCAGTGGTTTCCTTTAGTTTCCTGCATTCAGATTTCTTGTTTGAGGTGGTTTTGGTTTAATGCATGCAGCCTCTTTTGTCTCCTAAAACATTATTCATCTGTGCGGTACTAAAACCATCCATTGAGTCTTAATAGTATACAATTAACTGATTGGACGTGGTTAGATGAGGGTGTCATCTCCAGTGTGGCGTCCCTTGATTTTTACACCAATTCCCACTGATTTTCTATAAAGTCATGTATCTTTATTTTTAATTTGTCAATCACTTAGATTTTTTACATTTATTTCCAGGTTTAAATGCAAATAATCCCTTAGTATTGACAAATGCTTTTGGATCCTACTGTAATGCACATACTATGAAACCATGATGGCAGGTCTTTGCATAAACATGTATGCATTTTTTCTTGCAGAGGTTCAGTAGAAGGACCAGGTGACAACTGGTCTTGAAGTCAAACAGATTTCTGTGCTCTCAGGACACACACATATGCACACAGACACACATGTACTCACACACGCTGATCTCTGTCGCAGGATGAATAGTAGGCAGAGAGGGCAGGTGGATTCGCACAAAGTAATGAAATGAAGGTCCTCCAGGAAGAGTAGTGGCCAGGAAATTGAAGCCATTGCAAGCAAATTGAGTTCAGGTCCTTTTGAAGGGAGAGAGCACACCAATCAATTTGGCCCCTGCCAGGCGTGTGTAGATGGTTGCGAAGGGAGGAGGGGGTGTGGGAGCATCCGTTAACTGGGGGTGTGTGGGGGGGTCTGGGGACAGTAAACAGCAGACGCCAGGCGGAGGAGACGCTAGCAATCTTCACAAAACACGCACGTACATATAAACACAGAAAAAGACTCCGCTAGCATTTCCAGCATTGGAATTCAACGCAGCGTCCGCGTAGGTGGCTAGAAACATAAGCGCTTCCCTTTAAAAAGATTCACGGAAAGTGCCAAGTCATCGTTTGAGCGGGATGCAAACATCTGCTAAGATCAAAGCTTTCCTTTTTTTTTCTGCATGGAATGAGAAGACAATTTTGTATCCTATGGGAGCTTGTTAAGAATAAAATAAAATAAAATAATTAAAAAATAAAATAAAATAAAATATTTATATAACTCATTATATTTATATAAATTATAAATATAAATGATAAATTGTAAGCAAAAAGTCAGAATTGTGAGATAATGTTGCAATTACCTTCATATCATGGTGGTAACAAATATTTCTGAAAACAATACTTGCAGCAGTTACATGAATTTGTCCTACCATAATTTAAAATCCAAAAGACAATTTTGTATCTTATGGGAGCTTGTAAAAAAATTAAATAAACAAATAAATGAAATAAAATATTTATATAAATCATTATATTTATATAAATTATTTATTTATTTATTTAATTAATTTCGTGTTGTATACAAGCTTCCATAGGATCCTTCAAATTCAAAGTAATTTCAGAATATAAAATGTGTTTTAAATTCGAAATTACTTCCCAAATTGGAATGGCACTCAACCCTACTCAGAACGCGACATGCTTCCCCTTCTCTCAGCCTCCTTCTCCTCATCTTTCCGTGGCCAAGATCTCTCCTCCTCCAGCTAATTCTTGGACACTGGCACAACATCTCTGCTAATTGTGGCGGTTGCTCAGCAGGGCTGTTGAGACTGAAGCAAGGGTTGACGTAGGAAGGAATCATAACCCCTAAGGCCTAATTAACTCTGTTGGTTCCCCAATTAATCCATTAAGTTGTTTTGGCTCGGCTGCAAGGCCTCAGGCAGAATTTTATATACCAATACGCCGCTGCATTAGACGCTAAGATGTTTGCAAAGGGAGCAAGATGAACCGCATGACATAGCATGTGATTTTCAGATCATTTCTGTGATTTCTTATCATGATGTTGTAATTGTTTTAGGTTCATGTTCTATGGTTACCTCGGTCGCTATTTAATAATGTCTCTGAAATTTGGAGCCATAATGATCTTGATTTTAATGATTTTAATTAGGGGCAATTATCAAAGACAGAGGCATGCTGCATGCAATTCTAATGTATACATTATATATAAAATGTTTTATTATGAGCATTTAGATGAGATCATGAAATGGGAAACAATATGGAATCAGAGAACGAATTAATCCAACATGCCTCTATATTAAAACTGTTTCATTGCACACATTTCAGATTGCTTGTTATTGCATATCCATTTGATTTGGCAGAATCGAAACGTTATTGTTATGTTACCTGATGTTTTGGCAGGATCCACCACACCCAGTGCAATCAGTACGAAGCCAAACTGAGATAAAGGAGGAATCAGATTTTCTTTGATGTTTTTAAATAAAAATCTGTATGAAAAAATGCTGTTTTCCAAATAACCAACCGAGAGTAAGCGGCAAAGACAGCTTGATCTCATGTATATTATGTGTTTTCAGAGATCAGAAACCTTAAACATTATCATTTTTTGCTTTGTGGATCTGTCACTTTGTCCAGGCTTTTGCACATTATTTTCATTATTATTTTTGAATAATGGAGGAACAGCAACTTGGATCCTACTGCAGAGTTCAGAAAAGTTTGTTGCTCGTTTTACATGCGAAGAGGCAATTTACATTGGGATTTTAAAGGCACAGCATGAAAACCGCCCATTTGATTCAAAGGGTCAGAGACGAACAGCCATGGAAAAACAATTATGGGTTTTTGGCGCAAAAGCAAACAAACAAAACTTTGCTAACATTATAAGTGGACTGCAGGGAGAACAAAAAAAAAAAATATATATATATAAAAGTATGTGACCCCTTTAAAAAACTCCTCTGGTTCAGAACTTTTAATGATCCTTAGTTTTTTGTATTCTTTTTTTCTTTTTTAAAGTATCTCCATATATATACACAAATAATCAAAGACATAAAGTTTATATGCATTGCAAATATATTTTGAATATTTAAAAAAATTGTGCCCGGCATACGTTTTCTGACCTCTAAACACTTTTTTAAAATAGAAAACCTAGCAGCTGAAGTAAATGACTTCAGTCGAGTCCATTTGTGATCTGCAATTAGTATTTAGAAATTTCAGCACGTAAATGTCCATTCCTGCTTCGAGTTATTTTTATTATTATTATTGTTTTTTTTTCAGTCATGATAATCCCATGAAAAATGGTGGCCATTAAATGGTTGACAGCCTCTAATTTTGGGAAGGATTCCATTAGAGGTATTTGTGTGTTGATGCTGGAATCAAATGTAGAGTGAATGCTGCATGTGCCCTTCTGCCTACAGTTTATTGCATTTTGACAGCAACATGCAATATACTGTATGAACAGCTTTTTGAGGTCCTATGGAACATGCATCTGTGCTTAAACTACCATTACAATTGGTTTAAGATTTTTTAAATGCTTTTAAAAGAAGTCTCTTATGTTCACGAAGTCTGTGTTTATTTGACTAGTAAATACAGTAAAATTAATACAATTTGACATATTATTGCAACCTAAAATAACTTTTCTATTTGGATATATTTTAAAATATAATTTATTAATGTTATGTGAATTTTCAGCATCATTACTCCAGTCTTCAGTGTCGAATGATCCTTCAGAAATCATTCCAATATGATGAGTTGCTCAATGTTGAAAACAGTTGGAAACCGTGATACATCAGCAGGAAAAGAACAAAAACAAAATACCATAGTCAACACAATGACATAAATAGTGTACAACAGATCATTTGAAATAAACCATTCAACCCAAGTAGCAAATCAAACTGAACTGAACATAAAAACATCAGTCTGAATCCTGGGCTGAATCACTGAGAGCTCACTGAATCAATTCGGATTTGACTCACTGAACCACAGAGTCAAAACTGGTCCTAAAATGTTCCTGCCAACAGTTTATTGCATTTTGACAGCAACATGCAATATACTGTATGAACAGCTTTTTGAGGTCCTATGGAACATGCATCTGTGCTTAAACTAAATGTCAGTCTGAATCCTGGGCTGAATCATTGAGAGCTCACTGAACCACAGAGTCAAAACTGGTCCTAAAATTTCACATTTTTATTTTTAGTGAAACTTAAAACAGTCTAATTACAGGTTAATTACGTTTTGTAGTAGTGACTTGTATTATAATGTAGTAAACATCATAATATGTTGGGAAAAAAGTAGTATTGCGTAGGAAGCACTGACTGAGAATTCTCTATTAATTCATATGGAACAAGTGTTTGTGTGCTTCGGAGACAACAGAATGATGCTGTTCCTACATCAGCTATTTCCTGTTTGTTTTCTTGCCCTCCAGTGCTTGAAAATGAGTATAATTGCAATGCATAGAGCAATATGCTGAGTCTCTCCGTCGCAGCACAGACACATGGCAACACGCAGGCAGTGGGATCGTGTCACACACTGCGGCTTTGAGGGGAATTTGCTGGCTGCTTGGCAACCAAACAAATGGAGAAAACGGTCTGGGCAATTTTTATTTTCCAGATGATTAGGTCCAACAGAAATTACGGTTGCTAAGATCATTGACCATAAAATTCATTATTAAGGCGGGAATCAATTGTATTTCTTAGCCGCAAAACGGATCCATTTTTGAATGTTTGTTTGTGATTACCTGATGCTAGAGGTGAGGAGCCGTTGATGACCTTACTTCCCCAGCAATCAGCGGATGGCCGGTCAGACCGTGTCATTTGGCTCATGTCGGGGTAATAACACACGCGCCGTTTCAGAGATAATAGTAAAGTGTGTGGGTATTTACCTTGTCCTTGAAGATAGACGCTGGTTGTCCTTGGAGACGGAGGCGGTACGTTAGTAATGACGTCTGCTGAGTCATCAGCCGCATTTACACCGTCAACCGCTTCACGTGTTTTTACAGACACCTGACACAGATTGAATCTTGCTGCATATGTGTAAGCGAAGAAAGCTCTGAGATTTGGGCTGCTTTCAAATGTGGGTCTAAATGCAATGAGTATTTACTATTTATTATATAAAATCGAGTTACTTGTATGTCCTCTCATTGTTACGTGGGACTCAGGTTGTGGGAATTCCTACGTTTGAATTGCATATGGAGTGTATGCAGAAAATGAATATTTATTTATTTACTTACCATGCTCTTATATTGCATGATTGTTCTTCTAAATCAGCATCGGAAATGTGGGGAAGGATCATAGGTTTGAGCTACAGTAGAAGTGAATTTAAACTGACACCAATAGATAAATGACTATGAATACTTTGCTGATATATGTGTAGAGACCACACACGAGTGGGATTTCAATTTAATAAAAAATACGAAATGAATCAAATAAATAAACACATGAAAATAAACAGTAGTTTATTGATATGCATATATATTTTTTAATTCATATAATTAATTGCTAAATTGGAATATTTAATGCATACTAATATGTCTATTAGTTTTATTAGTTACATTTATTATTTTTATTAAATATTAAAAACTGATAATAGATGATTCATGGGATAAACAAGTAAACAATACACATTATTGCTAAATATTCACATTTATAATTCTGTACTTCAACTACATTCAATTCTTGATATTTGATTAAATACGAGAACCATATGAAGAGTTCAGATGCAAATGCCAAAAATTAGAAATTTTCTTCTAAAATGAGAATTTTTATCAGGCTCTCCTATGTGTTGTGTGAATAGGTTATTTTCATTGCCATTTATGAAATAACTGAACATAAACATATGAGTCCGATAAAATGACACTTTTTCACTCTTCATATATCCATTTCACTAAATATTGTTGATTTTCCTTCAAAATCAGTATTAAAAAAATGTAGGGGAAAAATCCACAGATGGGCAAGAAGTGAATTTATACACAAACAGACTGTAAAAAAATATCTGTGAAAGTAGCCATAATAACATTGATAAGGTCTGACACACCATCATCGCTGCATCTTACAGTGTTGGCAGAATAAACTACACTGCATATATTGCACATGTTCTTATAGTGTTTCCCAGTTACCAGCCCACATAATAATCACCCGTGCATGAAGTCCTCTGCTTCTCCTTCTCCAAAGCGAAGTGCAGTTCCTCTCGCCGCATCTCAGTGGATTGGCTTGTTTTGCATGAATGCATCGTTGCTGTAGGGCCGCGCATACATATTCATGTATCGTCTCCTGCACATGGGATCTCTTCACGGCACGCGGGCGCTTGGGCAGCCCTGTGACTAATTTCCACTTCATCATCGCGGCTCCCAGAGACGGCCGTCTGCGCATGAACTCCACTGCCTGCATAAGTCAAGTGATGCTATTTTTTCCACCTGCTCCTGTAAAGGACCCGTCGCCCATATGATGGGAGGAGATGCTGTTGTGACGGAATATTTGAATTCTGAATAATTCATTCAGTTCTGAATAAGAATTATTGATGGCACGCCATTCAGAGATCAGCTCTTAAATGCAATTTGGGAGTAAAGACTGGGAAGGTTCACAGGTGCAAATTAGTTTTAACAGAATGCATGCAGTCACATGAATTTTGCTATACAGTTTTTTTTTTAGAGCAAATAAATATATATTTGTGCATAAGTGGGACTTTTAATCCACTTGCGTTCTGTAGGGGTGTGAATCGGCACTGGCTTCACGATTCAAATCGATTGCGATTATAATTTTAATGATTAAATTCAATTCAATATCACGATGCATCACGATTATATCAAATTTATTTTGTGCATTTTTATTAAATTATATAAGCAGGCTACCTTTTAAATAATTATGCTAATTAATTAATTATTAATATTAGTAATATTATATTAATTAATCTAATTATTTTAGTAATAATTTTTGCTTTGAATCAAATGCTGTAATATTGTGATCTGTGAGGTGGTTGTTTTGGCTCATGGGTTTCAATTTGACTTTTGAACTGTCAAAATGAAGTGATTAATATTAATATTAACATGATTAATTTTATTCATTTATTAAAAAACAACAGCACTATTGATAATGATAATAATAACATACAAATTGTATTCTTAATTACATTTGAAATTAAATTAAATTATTTTTTATTAGTGTCTTTAGCATCAAGCTATGTAATAAGTATGTATTAATATGTGTATGTGTATGTGTATATATATATATATATATATATATATATATATATACACAGTATACATATATAATATAAAAGATCTATACAGTTACCGTGATGTATTGTAAAATTATTCGCACTGAAAGATCTCGGTCGTGCCGCCCACCCGTAA
>NW_015540990.1:193595-194588 GCF_001515605.1 Sinocyclocheilus anshuiensis | reverse complement strand
CAAATTTATTTTGTGCATTTTTATTAAATTATATAAGCAGGCTACCTTTTAAATAATTATGCTAATTAATTAATTATTAATATTAGTAATATTATATTAATTAATCTAATTATTTTAGTAATAATTTTTGCTTTGAATCAAATGCTGTAATATTGTGATCTGTGAGGTGGTTGTTTTGGCTCATGGGTTTCAATTTGACTTTTGAACTGTCAAAATGAAGTGATTAATATTAATATTAACATGATTAATTTTATTCATTTATTAAAAAACAACAGCACTATTGATAATGATAATAATAACATACAAATTGTATTCTTAATTACATTTGAAATTAAATTAAATTATTTTTTATTAGTGTCTTTAGCATCAAGCTATGTAATAAGTATGTATTACAACACTCACTGAACACTACATTATCCCCTCATCACTAGGGGAGACGGGCGCCTCTCTGTCTGTCCTCGCCTTCTCTTGTGCGACACGTGTTTTTGTCGCTCTCTCTTTTTTTAGCTCTCGTAATCTCAGGCCGTCTGGGTCTGATGTGCAGTCCTGATTCAGGACGCTGGCCGGAGCGAGTGCAGTGACATTTGGTGGAAGTGTCGTCCCCGGTGTCAGGATCCATTTTCCTCATGTTGCCTCTCTTTTCCTTCCTGTGCATCTCGCTCTCGCTCTCTCAACCTCTTCACAAATTCAGTCCGTTTCCATTAGACAGCCATCTGCCTAGCCTTTTCAGGTGCTGCTGTTTTGGAGGGGTGGAGTTGGCCAGGTCAGGGCATGTTCTCATGACGGGCCTAACTGAGGGCCTGATCCACAGTTAAACGTGGGCTGCGTCACTGTTTAGCCCTTACAGCGCAACGCTTGCATCCGGAAATAAATACTGATATTTTTCAATACTGACATTGATTTAGCTATAATATTTATAAATAAATAAAATAAATAATAATAAAAATAAATATTTAAAATAAAAATAAGAAATAAAAATAAACATTTTCAGAC
>NW_015540990.1:191927-192073 GCF_001515605.1 Sinocyclocheilus anshuiensis | reverse complement strand
ACAGATCTACCAGTTCTAAGATCAATCGATAGTGATTTATGCTTGTGTAGAAGAAACCACACACGAGTGGGATTTAAACTTCTTAAAATAAATCTACTTCACGTAAATAGTTTATTGCTACATATTCCAATTTATTTATTTATTTA
>NW_015540990.1:188322-191910 GCF_001515605.1 Sinocyclocheilus anshuiensis | reverse complement strand
TTATTAGTACTTATAAAGCACACATTAATGCCTTATTCTGCATGGCCATATTGTAAATCCCTTAACCCGACCCAATACCTAAACAAGTTAACTTTAGTTATTTTTTAAAATTAACTTATTCTTACATTGTAGATTCTCATATATATATATATATATATATATATATATATATATATTAATCTTTTTAGTAGTGTTATTTATTTATTTGTTTGTTTATTTACTTATTATATTATACATTTTTATTCTATTCTGTGTAACTGCTAAAAGTTAACAGAACCATTTGTTACCTACTTATTGACAAAGAATGTTGAATCAATATATAAATATAAACGATTGAAAATTACCCACAAGCCATAAATATGTGGGAGATAGCAGGTCAGTAAAGAGTGAGTAAAGCTTTTTTTTTTTTTTCCCTTTGCAGTAGTTATGTAGTTTGAGAAATGCAGAATTATTTTTGTATGATAAATTGTTCACACAAAATAATTACACAAAGACTGTTTACACTAGTCTTCTTTCCTTAAAAAATAAAAGTGAATTAATTGAAATAGAAATTAACTGATTAAATCAATTAATTTAGTTAACAACTCTACTTAAAACAGTTTATTTATTTGTCTGTTTTATTTATTTTATTTTAATGTGAATAGAGAAAATGAATAAGAAAATGCTTCCAGATCTCAGGTAGCTGTAGAGCTCTGCAGGCCCACAGCATTCTCTCTCTCTGCTGTTCTTCTGAAATTAACCTCCTTTGCATTCAAGACAAGTCTGGAGAGTCAAAGTCCTTGCAGTCCAGAATGTTATGTGGTCGTCTGGAGCAGAGACAGAACCCTGAAGCCCCTCGGCTCAGACTCCGAGGGCATCCTGTATGAAAGTTCAGGACACGTCAAAGCGGATCTCGATCATTCTGATGCGTTCGTTCTCTGACCACCTCTCTTTGTAGGGCGGTTAAGAGCAAAGCAGTGTGGGGTGCTTCACCTCGTGTCACGGCTGCTTTCAGATGATGGCATGTCATTCAAGGAACTCCTGACAAATCCGATCTGCATCTCTTATGCAGCGGATACTGCACTTCAGTCTCCTCAGAGCGTGAGAGAGAGAGGGAACCTCGGCAGGTCGAGTGGTATTTGTGTAACACGAGAGTGTCCATTGTATAGCGTTTAACCTCAGTAAAGAGGCCTTTGCAATATTTCAGGCTGTTATGAAATTGCCTCATGCCCCGGGTCTCTACTCGGAGAAAAAAAATAAGAGGAAATAGACAGAAGCAAAGACCGTTTTCGAAGACTCTGGCCTTTTCATGGCTGTGGTGTGGAATAGGATGGATGTTTGTTGTTGTCCTTTGATGGGGTTATTTTTCTATGATAGGTTGATTTCTCAGCACACCTGCACCCACAGTTTGTTTACTTTTAATAAGTCAGAGGCTGGGGAAAGGGTATTGTCCCGCTGTTTTTGTCCATACAGTTGTCCAGTTTCTACTGTAAGGAGCAAAATCATATCTTGTACTATTAGGCACATGGAGTGAAAAAAGCTGAATTATTTTAATTTGTAGAATCGCGATTAAATATTTTAATCGTTTGACAGTATATATACTGTATATATATATTAGGGCTGTCAAACGATTAAAATATTTAATCGTGATTAATTGCATTGTCATGAGTTAACTCGTGATTAATCGCAACTTAATCGCACCTTTTTATCTGTTCTAAATGTAGCTTAAATGAATACTTTTCAAGTTTTTAATACTCTAATCAACAAGGGCATGGACAAATATGGATGCTTTATGCAAATGTATGTCTATTATTAGTGAAAACATAGTCAACTTAGAGTATAAAGACTACACATGTTTCATATGTCATAGATGTTTTTTTTGCCATGGGTCAAACAGAAAATGTGCGCTTCGCTAATCGCCCGTTAATAGAATTAGTCACGTTAAAATTAATTTGCGTTAACGTGTTATTAACGCGTTAATTTTAACAGCTCTAATATATATATATATATATATATTAAAAAAAGTAATTTTATTTTAGACACATGCAAAAAAAAAAAAAAAGCATCTGCTGTTGCACTCGAAACAGAAAGTGTGGCACATCGGCCGCTTGCAGCTTCATTGACTATAATGGAAACAATGTGATTTTTTGCGTCGTGATGTGCCGCTGTTGACACCGTGTTATGCTAATGCTCCTCGGTGTTGCAGATTGGAGGGTGCAGAAAAATTACATTTTCCTCTTCCAGATCTCTAAACCTTTTCACTCTCTCCGAGGGAAACAAGACAGATGGTGGTGCTAAAGCAGAAGGAGGGAATGCAGAAGTAAGACGACGCTTAAGAGGAACAAATCAGTCCGTCAGCAGTACAGAGCGCCGCAGCCATCTTCAGCGTAGCTACAGTCCTACGCTTGATATATTTCAACAGAGTGCACGCAGAAGCATTATGAGTAAATTCACAGGTGATAATAGCTTAAGGTAAAGAGGCACTTACAGGAACCATAGCGGGGAATGAGAGAGAAGGAGAGATAAAACAAAAGAGCCGAGCCATTGTGTGGCCTGTTGGCTTGCTGAGAGAAATGAGTCAAGTGGCACTGCATCGATTTACATCTCATCTCTAAAACACGTTCTCACTGAGCAAATAAGCGTTATTTCAGCAGGGCTAGAGTTTTACCTCTCGAATGGCACTGCATGGACTTATCGCTGTATGAAGTGTGCTCACAATCAATAAGGGCTGTCTTTAGCCGCCGTGAGAATCTCACATTAACATGGTGCACACAGCGGTTTGCAGTGAAAACCTTTTGAGGAATATGAAATGACATGATGTGGTGTTCACACGTGGCTGTTCTCAACATTGATCTATACTGCATATAGAGCCGCTAGCCTGCTGAAAACAGCATGTTACGCCAGACTAATGTGGTTAGGTCACGGGGCCTTTGGGCAAGGAGGATCTTGTTTTGATGGTTTTATTGAAGTTTTAGGTTTTGGGGTCAGTAAGGGTGTTTATATATATATATACAGTATATACACACATATATATACACTGTATATTCTTATAAACTAAGGTTAAAGTCTGCATGAAATGGAATCTCTCCTAAATGCTTCCTTTTTGTTCTCATTGTAAAGGATTCATCCATTTTTTCATTGACCTTGCGATTTTGAATCAAAATGTCTTAACTTGATCTTCTAGTGAAATTAAAGTGTTCTGTGTGGCGATATATGCAGACTTTTACAATCATTTAGCTATGCAGTCCTCGTAAACGGTGCTTCTTTATTGAAATCAACTGCAAGCTCACATTCAAATTCACCTCCATCCAATCAACAACCAATGGTTTGAATCAAGTCCCGCTCTCCTTTTTTTTTAAAGAAAATATCCATTTCTACTTCTATTTCATGTGACCTGTGCAGTGTCATCTACTGTAGGTCAACGGGAATTTGTGTAATACCTGTTATAGAGTGCTTTGATACAGCTGGAACAATGTAATAACCAGTCAGCATCCAGCTTTTATTTTGGTTTTGAATGATGCTCTAGCAACTTCAAACTCTTTGGTTTTCTCGGCTTCGCGGCTAGAGAAAGAATTGGGTTGTTACAGTCACTCCATACTGAGAGCACAT
>NW_015540990.1:150939-188310 GCF_001515605.1 Sinocyclocheilus anshuiensis | reverse complement strand
ACACACACACACACACACACACACACACACACAATCTCTCTCTCAGTCAGTGAAGCACACAGTCTCTCTGCCTGGGTGAGGAGCTGTTAGCGTGTAGCTAATGCTTTGAGGCAGATCAGAAGAGGGTTTCAGAGCAGCCCTTTACACCACAGTGTGGAGGACTCGCGCGCTGACTCTCAGCACCGGACGCTCACAGCTGGGCTTGCCGCCAGAGAGGAGAAAGAGTAGAGCCAGAACAAAGATAAAGAGTGCTTGCTGGCAAAGAAAAGTAGAGAAATCCAGGTTCAAGCATGTGGCAAAGTACAATTAGCCCAGAGGGAACAACGCTAATCACTTCCCTGTGTATCATGGTAACCATAGTTTCCGCCAAAATATCACACTCACTACAACTATTAGTGATGCTTGCCTGACTAGTACTGTTACTATCACTCTTACTATTCTTAGGGCTTAGTGGTGTGTAACACGTCTTGCACTGTTTGAGCTACTTACGTGAATGAGACCTCAAATCTTGTGCATTTTTTGATGATAAAATGGGCAAAATATCCCATGTATACTACCGTTCCAAGTTTGGGGTCATTTATAAGTTTTTAGATAAGATTTTAGAAGTCTATAATGTTCACGAAGGGTGCATTTCTTTGATCAAAATTCAGTAAAAACATGTTTGCTATTTAAAATACCCATTTTTGATTAGAACACATTTTAAAAGCTAATTTATTCCTGATGCAAAGCTGAATTTTCAGCATCATTACTCCAGTCTTCCCAGCAGGCACAGGACGTCAATATAACATCAGGTTGATGTTGGACATGACGCCGGACAGATGTTGCATTTTGGTTGAGAATGAAAATCGGGTTGATGTCAGTATTTGACGCCAATTTGACGTTGACTTAATGTTGGATTTTGGTTACACAACCTAAAAACAACAAATATCAACGTCAGCTGATGTCAGTTTTGGACATCAAATTAACATTGACGTTAGATGTTGAATTGACATTGAATCTGGGTTCAGTGGCACATGAAAGGTTGTGCTGCCATATATTTTTGTGGAAGCTGTGATACTTTTTTTTCAAAATTCTCTGAGCAACTACAGAATTTATTTGAAACAGAAATCTTTTGTAACATTTAAATGTCTTTATTGTCACTTCTGGTAAATTCAATGCATCCGTGCTGAAGAACTACTACTACTAAAATTAAATTAACAAACAAACAAATACATTTCTTACTGACTCCAAACTTTTGAGCTGTACTGAACATTGAAAGATTGGTCTCCATATCCAGAGACCAAAATGTCAATAAATTAGTAGTAGTAAATGTAGTAGTAAAAATGGCACAGGTAGCATTATAGGTACATTTAAGAATCTTTTAATATATATTTTTTTGTTTTTATTATTATTATTTATTTATTTATTTATTTCTAGATAATGGTGGTAATGATGTATAGTATTATGGCAGAATCTATGGCACATTTCTGTACGGATCATTCACTTGAGTGAGCTCATATATTTAGATTGTGTTGGGAAGTACCTCTAAATAACTTGTCTACATTACACACACACACACACACACACACACACACACACACACACACACACACACACACAATCTCTCTCTCAGTCAGTGAAGCACACAGTCTCTCTGCCTGGGTGAGGAGCTGTTAGCGTGTAGCTAATGCTTTGAGGCAGATCAGAAGAGGGTTTCAGAGCAGCCCTTTACACCACAGTGTGGAGGACTCGCGCGCTGACTCTCAGCACCGGACGCTCACAGCTGGGCTTGCCGCCAGAGAGGAGAAAGAGTAGAGCCAGAACAAAGATAAAGAGTGCTTGCTGGCAAAGAAAAGTAGAGAAATCCAGGTTCAAGCATGTGGCAAAGTACAATTAGCCCAGAGGGAACAACGCTAATCACTTCCCTGTGTATCATGGTAACCATAGTTTCCGCCAAAATATCACACTCACTACAACTATTAGTGATGCTTGCCTGACTAGTACTGTTACTATCACTCTTACTATTCTTAGGGCTTAGTGGTGTGTAACACGTCTTGCACTGTTTGAGCTACTTACGTGAATGAGACCTCAAATCTTGTGCATTTTTTGATGATAAAATGGGCAAAATATCCCATGTATACTACCGTTCCAAGTTTGGGGTCATTTATAAGTTTTTAGATAAGATTTTAGAAGTCTATAATGTTCACGAAGGGTGCATTTCTTTGATCAAAATTCAGTAAAAACATGTTTGCTATTTAAAATACCCATTTTTGATTAGAACACATTTTAAAAGCTAATTTATTCCTGATGCAAAGCTGAATTTTCAGCATCATTACTCCAGTCTTCCCAGCAGGCACAGGACGTCAATATAACATCAGGTTGATGTTGGACATGACGCCGGACAGATGTTGCATTTTGGTTGAGAATGAAAATCGGGTTGATGTCAGTATTTGACGCCAATTTGACGTTGACTTAATGTTGGATTTTGGTTACACAACCTAAAAACAACAAATATCAACGTCAGCTGATGTCAGTTTTGGACATCAAATTAACATTGACGTTAGATGTTGAATTGACATTGAATCTGGGTTCAGTGGCACATGAAAGGTTGTGCTGCCATATATTTTTGTGGAAGCTGTGATACTTTTTTTTCAAAATTCTCTGAGCAACTACAGAATTTATTTGAAACAGAAATCTTTTGTAACATTTAAATGTCTTTATTGTCACTTCTGGTAAATTCAATGCATCCGTGCTGAAGAACTACTACTACTAAAATTAAATTAACAAACAAACAAATACATTTCTTACTGACTCCAAACTTTTGAGCTGTACTGAACATTGAAAGATTGGTCTCCATATCCAGAGACCAAAATGTCAATAAATTAGTAGTAGTAAATGTAGTAGTAAAAATGGCACAGGTAGCATTATAGGTACATTTAAGAATCTTTTAATATATATTTTTTTGTTTTTATTATTATTATTTATTTATTTATTTATTTCTAGATAATGGTGGTAATGATGTATAGTATTATGGCAGAATCTATGGCACATTTCTGTACGGATCATTCACTTGAGTGAGCTCATATATTTAGATTGTGTTGGGAAGTACCTCTAAATAACTTGTCTACATTTAAATCTACTTAAATCTGCTGCACTAAGCGACCGAAAGGCTTCAGAAATGCTTAACAACTCTCGCACGCAGCCCTGACCCCCAGCACAAAACACACCAAAGCACATCCACCAGGAGATTTCTACTACCGTATTGCCCCGAATATAAGACGATGTTTTTTTCTTGGAAATACATATGAAAAAACGCAGTCGTCTTATATTCAGGGTCTAGACTTTGACATGTCAATAATACACCCACAACAATAGGTGGCGCCAAATACGCATAAAACGAGTGTGCCATGAAATACGCAATGTAATGCGTGTTGTAAAGATCGCGAGTTTTATGGTATATCAAAAAGTGTATATTTTTTAAATGTGATTGTTGGTACATTTTACCAGTTTTTACCATACTTTCAAAACAAAAATTAAAATAGGAAAAATATGCAATATATGAAAATAATTGAAGACAAAGTGTGTTTTACTGAGAAAAAACAAGATTTGTTTTTTAAAAAGCATTTTCCAAAAGGTACATCTGGAAAAAGGGGGGTCGTCTTATATTCGGGCCAATATGGTATTTCCATCAGGACGAGTTTACACATCCATTCACGCTAGCGTTCCGAGTGTCCAGAGGCGCTCCAAGCAGCACACTCAGGATTTAACAATGGAAAAACAATGTAAGCACAGCGCATGTTTTATTCACCTTTTTTTTGGCATGTTAGAGCAGTTTCTGGGCTTGGAGGGCATGTTCTTGGGACACTGGGAGAAGAACCCCTCTTTAAAGCTGGCGTTTCATCCCTCCCAAGTCGTGAATACCTGTCCAGTCTGTGTGTTTGTGTTGAAACCGGTTTCCAGCTTGTTCTGCCCCGTACAAAAGGACGTTACGTGAGCTGCAAGGGTTGTATCGGTCCCCCTCATCCATGTACGAAAATACTAAAGATGTTTTCTGTGACCGCGGACGACTACAGATTGGCCCGGGCCGGCGTTTGAGCCACCGAGGCCAATGAAAAGGCCCGTACGATGGGAGGGAGGTCACAGCATTCTGCCTGTAATGAGGAGCGAGGGGATCATTACCAGAGAACACATGCGCTGAGAGCCATACTACAGAGAGCCGAGCCGAACGAGGCCTTCGGCGCTGCACAGAAACCTTCTTCTCTGATGTGCGACGGAAACGAGTTGGAGAGAGAGGCAGAGAGCACCATAATGGAGAAGGGGGAGGGAAAATGAGCCGATTTAAGTAGATAAAAAAGAAGGGACGGTGATAGGAAAGAGGGCTACAAAAGGCAAAGCGTGCAAGGTCCGTCCTCATCTGCTGCAGTGGTGCGTTCAGACCAACAGAGGGCAGGCAGCCTTTTATTATGACTCAGGACGGACTGTACATCTCCTGAATCGGTGCTCTGTTTCACTCCATAAAAACACCTCCATAAAGCAGGATATATATCTCTCACACACTAGAGCTTCAGCAACAATGATGCTTTCAAAAAAGTGTGTGCGTGCGTTTACTGTATATATCTATATATCTAGTATTTCACACTGTTGGCAGTTCTCCCAAGTTATTCTAGCAGTGAGTTTTAAGTGACTATTTTTCCACAGAAAACCCACTAACAAGTGTGTGGAAAGAGATAAACAACTATAAATGACAGATCTCATCTGAGGCATTGTGAAAAAAAAAATCCTTTGGCGGTTCACGTATATAGCAGTGAACATGATCTTGTTGCTGTAATGTGATTCTATCTATCTATCTATCTATCTATCTATCTATCTATCTATCTATCTATCAAGCTTAATGTTTCCATTGATTATTCTTTTAGTATTTTTGAGAACCACTTGTCCAATAATTGTTTTGAAGGTACAAAAGTATTTATTTTATTTTATTTTATTACTTATAACAAGTAGCCAATAATCGCATGGATTTAGGGACAACACAGGAAAGTTATATTATACATTCTATTTTTATTGGCTATGGGTTTATTTTACAGAGCCCAGTTTTCCCCCTCTCATCAACTCAGTCTGCAAGCTCAATGTTGTCTTCATTCAATTTGGGAGAGAATCTGTGTAATGGATCGTCAAATACGATAAATATAGCTGATACTGGACATTTACTTGTAGCTGAAAGCATAAACAAATGCAGCACACATATTTAATTAATAAACAAAAACACAGGATAGAAATGACTGTGGATGCCAGATTTTCCAATTCCATTTCCAACTTTTATAAATCATCAGTAACCAAACTCTTTCTGTGTTGCTTTGGCAGAAGAATGCAGAACCATAGACAAAAATAAATGTCTTAAAGTCATTTGGTTCTGTGTAAGAAAAATTCTAGATTCCTCATCAGTTGTGAGGTGTAGGGACATATTGTGTACTGCTGTTTTGAATGCTCGTGTGTTTTATTGTGTTGTTGTGATTCTGAAAAGCTGCAACACAAGAGCCGCGTTCGGTGCTTGTTTCAGCAGGTGGTGAGGCGTTGCTGGATTGGATTATTTTCTCGAGTGTGCGAGGTTGGGAGCAGCAGTGAGGTGGTAGACGTTCCCTCTCCTTCCTTGAGCAATCTGAGCAATCGCCTGCAAACGAAAAGCACACCAGGGCTGCTATGGAAATATCCACGCTGAGACCAGAACCTCAATTTCCTGTCACAAGTGTGCCCTTTTATTTTGCGTGTATGCATCTACCTACACGTGTGAGTCATTGTGCAGATATATTAATCACCGTTTGAGTGATCTGCTGATTTTAACGGCTTTCTTTTCTTTTTTTGAGTCTGTGTTGGTTTGCATGCACACTCCACCATGACACCTAGCTAAAAAGAGCAGTGACATACTTGATGTCAAAAAAAGTGACAAGCAATAAAAGCTTTTCCTCTCTAATAAAGGCTTTTTTTTTCAGCTCAACAAAAGCTTTTTCCTGTGGGTCATGGCTTGATTGCTTAACTCAGGTTAGTGGGGTTACCGCTATAGGTACACTACCATTCAAACGTTTGGAGTCAGTAAGAAGAAATTAATACTTTTATTCAGCAAGGACATGGTAAATTAATCAAAAGAGACAGTAAAGTCATTTAAAATGCTACACAATTTGTCTATTTCAAATAAATGCTGTTTTTTTAACTTTCTATTTATTAAATAATTCTAGAAAATATCACACCTTCCACAAATAATGTGAAGCAGCATGACTGTCAACACTGATAATGTTTCTTCAGCATATTAGTATGATCTATGAAGGAAATAATTCAACGGCAGTGTATATATTGTATCTATACCATTTAGCAGGCAAAATGCTTTGTTTTCCACTTATGATTATTCAGAAGCAGCTGTGCATTCTAACTAAATTAAATGTAAGATTATTGTTATTCAGTCATGGCAGTCAGATATTTCCTAACATTCTCTTTTGTCAATGGCAGTGTTGCATCAGTCCGTTCGTCCAGGTAACTGAAACCGGCACTATTTTTGCATCTCTCATATGACACCACAAACTCTCTTTTTTTCATACTAATGCAACATCCAGCTTCTCAGTTATTATTATGCATTCTAGTTAACTTTTTGGCAGAAGTTTTAAGATAATACAAATAATAAAAATTGTTCATTGCCATTTATGGTTCCATGAATAACCTTTAACATCCATGGAACATTTCCATTACAAAAAAAAAAGGTTATTTTAGAATCTTAGAATTCTTATTAAATATTTCATATGTAATGTCCACTGAGGGGTTAATTTTGTGCTAATGATAGGTCAATTGTATATTATACATGAGGTACGTTCTCATTAGCTGTTTTTTGCACGTTTTCAGCGTGGACGGGCAAATTAATTCAATTCAAGTTTATTTGTATAGCACTTTTAATGATATAAATCGTTGCAAAGCAACTTTACAGAAAATGAAGTTTCTACAATATTTAGTAGTAGCTTATCAGTGGTTACCGTCAGTTACGTATGGCAGAAATGCACTGAAAAATCAATTAAAGACGTAATCAAACAGACGATGAACACTATTAACACCAAATATTATATGATGCAATCAAACTTATAGCAAAATTTGGTAGTTCTGTATGTTCTGTACAAATTACGACTGGAAATTTCGCGCCTGGTTAGGACCTGCTGCAAGGCTGGTTTCAGGTGCGAAAGAGAGCGCTGTTTTCCGACAGCACGCTTGCTCGTGGTGGAAATGGAGGGGGTTGTTAGCATCTCCACCCCTTGGGAGAAACACTGAGAGATGGAGGAAGCGAGAGGTGCGCTTGCCAATGAGTCGTCCCATGAGATCCAGACAGAAACAGCAGTCTATTATTTCTCAGACATGTGGCATCCGGCTGCAAAAGTCTCCCTGTTCATACGGAGGAAAGATAATGCTGACCCTAGATGTGAAATGTTCTTGATGCAGACTTAAAATCATCACGTTAAGAACAGATACGGCAGCGAATTAACTCTAGCCAGATTTGTTGTGCCTTCTAGAGAATTACGGAAGATGTTCTGAGGTTTTGTGACATTCGCTGGAAAGTTCCAGCAAACTCTGGTGCTAATCTCTACACAGAGACCTGATCTGCCGCTAAACCGCGTTAACAGTTCTCAGACGGCGATGACTTTTGCCGAGCAGGAGGCTAGGTTAAACCCAGACTTAACGCAAATCCATTAAGCGCTACTCTGTTGGATGTGAAGCACTCATAAGCAAGCCCTGAAATTCCTCCTTAGAAAAACTGACATGAGCCTGAAACGTAGGACATGTAATTTATTAAAGATCTGCATGTTCGCAGATTTGTTTATGCATGTCGTAATTGCCTATTTACTCGCAGCCAAAGATGTCTCCATTTTCTGAAAAGTGCTTTAGAGGCATCCACTTTCTTTTCTTTTCTTTCTTCGCTCCTGAGCCCCGAGTGAGGGAATCGGGTGGCGAGATCGACTCGTGCGTCTTTGAGCAGAAAACGTCTGTGACACTGATTCTGTGTACTCTGACGAGGGCAAACATCTTAGCTGAAAGCGGCTATGTTTGCTTAGCACCAGTGCCGTCGCCAGCGCGTGTGGCCCGTTGCAATATAAAAACACGCCGCTAATATGGGCTGACAAGCATGATAAACCATGATTGCGTGTAAATTGGCAGTTGCGAAGGTTTAAGCTGGTCTTATGCTAATACAGCAGTGAGTGACTGCTGGGCAAACACACAAACACACACATTCATGCCCACATTGACTTTCACATGGTGTGAGGCGCAGGTACACGGGATCCTGTATTAACTTTTGGAGAATTGGGAAAATGTAGCATACATATTTCTCACTGGCCATAAAGCTTTATTTTGCACCATTTTTATTAAAAATATATTTTTGGACCATTGAAAATAGGATTATTTAGCCATTTTTTCTTTGCATATTTGTGATAAACAGCACAGGTCAATGTGTCCCTCGAGATGAGCCAGAGTCTGTCCAATTGCCACAAAAACAAAATTGTGATTTTTATTCCTCATATGTATGATTTGGTGGCTTAATACGAGACATATGTACATAGATAAACCTCTTTTTATCCTTTTTTTTTTCTCTCCAGTAAAAAAAAATACTCCTAAAATAAGATTTCTTATTTTCCTAAAATTTCATAAACCACACAGTATTCATTCATTCATTCATTCATTCATTCATTCATTCATTATTTTTCTTTTTAAGATTTATGATTTATTTAAACAAAATGCCAATTAGATGAAATATATCAAGAACATGTCTTGCATAACATTTATTAAGTCATAATATGTTTTATTTTTTTTTGCAATATTTTATTTGTTTCACAATTTAAGTTACCAGCTAATTAAAAAGTCTTTTGGTTCCATTTCCCCATTGATTTTTACTGCCATCTGTCACTAAATGTTGGATGCAGCATGCACATTTACATTAACACACATGCATTCATGCATCATTAGATATTTAAAACATTATGAGCACATAAGCAGCCATACATTATCACTGCATATAATGTGTGTGTATCAAGTCTTGCTTTACTACCGTTTATAATTGAAGTGTGATCACATACCTGTGCATTAATTTCATGGTGGTTTGCGTATCATGCTGGGACATTAGAGGTGTAGTATTTAACTCTGCAAGCTGATCTACACACAATATTGCTCTGATGATATTGTAATGTGATATGAGAGATTAATGCGTGTGAGTTGATAGTGTGGTTTTTGGCAAAACCCAAGGATATCATATGAATAAAAATACTACACAGGACTTGTGGTTTATAGAGCACGTAATATCCTTCATATCTATTACTAAAATGATGTGTGTGAAGTTGTAGTGGGATCAGTCAGAACTGGTATGATATACAATAGTTTATCATATGACTGAACTTACACACACTCAATATGTACAGTATGTACTGTACGTGCACGCTCAGACAATTTAAAAGACACATCTCTGTGATAAAAGTGCAATTTAACACTTCAAATAGGCTGTGCCAGCAACTCCCATTTTATTTGTTTATGATTGCGTTCATTTCACACTTTTACATTTGTTTTATTACTTTTCACAGCATATCTTGCTACTTCAACAACTTAAATCCCAAGTAAATAATGGCAAGTAAACTGGCTGTCTGAAACAAACTTATTCTGAAATTTTCCCCCATTAATTACTATAAACAATAATTATAAATTATATATAATAATTATATAAACACTTTGTGATGCAAGTGGTCAAAAGGTGAAAAGGTCACTGAGATTGTTCTGAGCCCAGAGATCTGAGAAGGTTTGTGGTTTGTCCAGCTTAAGTGGTTCGTAGCTCAGGCTGTCATGCTGAAGTTACTGTTCACCTCTTTTTTTTTTTACCTCTAATTGAATGTCACTTGCTTTCTGAAATGCTCCAAATTATATAATGAGGTCATTTGCATAGCGCTGAGATTGGCTGACCTTTGCTTTTGCCAATAATTACAGCAGAGTTGTCTAAGACAGTCGACAGATATGGTGCAAATAAAGACAACTTCCCGCTCAGAAAGGTTAGCGGAGAGCTCGGTGCTGGACTTTGCGAAATGTCATTAGAATTTCTTGGAGTATGCTCAAAATTAGCAAGTGACTGAGATCAGCAATGCAGAAATATTTTCTTGAAAAGCAACAAGAACTGCGCTTGGTTAAAATTACGTGTGCAATTATTTCCCAGATTGTGTATAAATTATTGTGTATGCAAGCAATGGAAAGCTCACAGATGCAGGATGGTACATGCACGCTGCATCATCAAGACCTTTTGATGGTGATGCCGGAACTTTCACATGGTTTCAACATTCAACATGATGATGATAATAAGAAATGTTTCTTGAGTAGCAAATCAGCATGTTAGAAATATCATGTGACACTGAAGACTAGACTAAAGATGCTGAAAATTCAGCTTTGCATGACATTTTACATTTATAAATTACATTTAAAAATGTGTTCAAATAGAAAACACTTATTTTAAATAGTTCATTTAAAATAAATGTGTTGCATCACATGAATAAATTGAATTTCACAATGTATCTGACCTTTGCTTTTGCCAATAATTACAGCAGAGTTGTCTAAGACAGTCGACAGATATGGTGCAAATAAAGACAACTTCCCGCTCAGAAAGGTTAGCGGAGAGCTCGGTGCTGGACTTTGCGAAATGTCATTAGAATTTCTTGGAGTATGCTCAAAATTAGCAAGTGACTGAGATCAGCAATGCAGAAATATTTTCTTGAAAAGCAACAAGAACTGCGCTTGGTTAAAATTACGTGTGCAATTATTTCCCAGATTGTGTATAAATTATTGTGTATGCAAGCAATGGAAAGCTCACAGATGCAGGATGGTACAGGCACGCTGCATCATCAAGACGTTTCGATGGTGATGCCGGAAACTTCACACAGTTTTGAGCCTTTGTGCCCAGTGTGAGCACATGGCATGTGAACTGGGATGCTCTGGCCGGGCCGTGCCAACCCAGCAGTGATATTCCGCCAACGCCTACCAGCGCTGTGGGCATAGCCTGTGCTGACCGGCCATCTTCGAGAGCAATGAACATAGAACATACTACCTCTATCACAACAACTCATTATACTGTTACAAAGTTTGGGGGCAGTAAGATTAGATTTATTTATTTATTTATTATTATTATCTTTTTTATTATAATAATAATAATAATAATAATAATAATAATAATAATAATAAAGTTATTTTAAATTGTAAATTTTGATGTAAAATTTTTAATGATGTTTCTAATGCTGTTGCATGACATGAATAAATTACATTTTAAAATATATTAAAATAGAACACACTTATTTTAAATAGTACATTTTATTGTAAACTTTAATGCCATTTTAAATGCTCTTGCAACACAGGAAAAGAAAAATACATTTTTTAAACATTTATTTTACATAAAATCTATTCAATATTTAATATATTCAGTATTACATTTTAAAATATATTAATTACAAAACACATTTTAAATTGTGAATTGTTGCATCACAGGAATAAATTGAATTTCACAATATATTAAAATAATACAAAAAAATTGTTATTTTAAATTGTAAGTTTTATTGTAAAATGTAATGTAATTTTTTTAAGTGATTTTGCATCACAGGAAAAAAATACATTTTTAAAATATATTCAATATTAAAAGATATTTTATATTACATTTTAAAATATATTAAAATAGAAAACACTTATTTTGAATTGTAAATTTTATTGTGAATTTTAATGCTGTTTTACCATATTGATAGTTTTATCTGTTGATTAAATTAATGCAGGCTTGTTGAGCATAAAGAGACTTGTTTCAAAACATTTGAGAAAGCCTTATCAACCCTAAACTTTTGATTTGTAATGCTTATCTATCTATCTATCTATCTATCTATCTATCTATCTATGTCTGTCTGTCTGTCTGTCTGTCTGTCTATCTATCGTATGCCACTTCTCATAGTCTCATCTCACATGCTGGCATGTCATAACACCATCATTTTGAGCGATTATTAACAGATCATATCATTAGCGCATTACGCTGTATCCATTCTGCACATGATGTCACATGTTCTTTAGTGCTGAGAGCTTCGTAAAGTGAAATGTGACTTGTGTTTGCTGTGCCGAGGGGCAATTTTGACCAAATAAAATCCAAAAATTGCTATTTGTTCAGTAAATTAATTTCTATAAAAGTCAACAAATCCCTCAGCTGTCAAATTTGTAATTCAGTCTCAATCCACAATATTGACTGAAAGTGGGCGGTTGATTGGATAAGAAGGAGACAGGCATTAATGTGTGGCTCTGTCTCTCTGCTCTCTGGTTTTATAGTCGCAGCGGCGTGTCACGTTTCACCTGCCGGACGGGTCTCAGGAAAGCTGCAGTGACAGTGGGCTAGGGGACCATGAGCCTGTGGGCAGTGGGCCGCTCATCTCACACCCTCTCCCTCTGGTGCAGGCGCAGGACGAGTTCTACGAGCAGGCCTCTCCGGACAAGAGGACCGAAGCGGACGGCAACTCAGACCCCAGCTCCGGTGAGTCTGCTCATGTTTTCAGTGCAGCTCTAGTTACTCTCCTTCTCTCTTTGTCTCTGCTCTTCTCTGAACTTAACAGAGGAGGAGGAGCTGAGCCAGAGAGCAAGATGAATATCACAGATGATAGTTTTCATTATACGCCTTCCCACTCAATGTGTGCAACAATTTAATGTTCTGCAATAACAGTTTACAATGTAAATATAGAGTGCTCTCATGATACACAGAATGAAGTTTGCACAAGTGAACGTAGTTGTAATAAATAAGAGATGGGTAGAGGCAAAATTGCACAATTATGCGTATTTGTGCAGAAATGCAGTAGATGTGCATTAAGATGTGCTTTACACCTCATATTAAGTCAGTCGCAGCATGACGTTTCCAGCATTTTTTTCTGTTCACGCTGAACTCTTGATGCTGTGCATAATGACAGAAGGCCTGGTAATCAGAATATATATGTTGTTTAATGTATATTTATGACAGTCGGTGGGATTCGCTTTAGATAGAGCGAATAAAAAGCAAGCAGCAAAATGTCTTGCAATTTTTTGTGTCTGGTTAGGACTGTTTAGATGGCAAAATGAGCTTGGTATATCAGAAGTAGCAATTGCTTAGATGGTACACTGGAATATTTGGTGTAAAATAAATGTTTAAATAAAAACGTAAATGTTCAATAGCTAGTAAATTCCACAAACAATTACAAAGAAAAAGCAAGTAACACTGAATTAAACTACTTTTTTTTTTTTAAGTAAAAAAAAAAAATATATTTTTTTTTTCTTCAACTGCCAAATATCGTGTTTAATTAAGTGCTACTTGCTTTTTATAAATATACTTGCTGTGTGTATATATATATGCCATTTTACTTAAGGAAAATTAAGATTATTTAAGGACCATTTTGAATTATTATTATTATTTTGTGCCAGTTACATACAATTATCACATTCTAATTCAATAAAATAATGATTGAATACTCTAATAAAATAGTTTAAAATAATAAAAATCAACAATAAATTAAAAACAACAAATACAAGATGCTTTACTATTTAAATATCTTTAAATCTCAATATTTTTTTAATCATTAAAATAATGAGAATCATATAATTTGTTGAATTCTGGTAAGCAGGATTTATTATTTATTTTTTTATTTTATTTTTCTAGGGAAAGTGCTAAATTATCATAAAAATAATAACACAGCGAAAAATCTAAAATTGTCTTAACCTTCATTGCTCAGCAAAATATATTTTCTTGTTTCCTTCCCTTGATTTATTTTGAGGTGAAATATGGTCCTGGATCTGTTATTGACAGCTTTGTGAGGTTCATCCAAATGCCCCCCAAAATCATTAAATCAGCTGAATGAAAAACAAATAACAATTACAGAAAAAAAAGCAGACATTTGTGGAATTGTAATAAAAAAATGCTTTGAAAGGAAAATTATCTTTGCAATTTTGCTCATCTAAGCAGTGTGAACCAGCAGAACCTTCATTCTCACCTTGAGTAAAATTAGGAAAGGTCGGTCAAAAGAAGACATTTGATTTATATGTCATTGTCCTTAATATGTCACCATAGGTTTTGAGGTCCCTTCCTGCGTGAAAAGAGCCGTGATGGAAGTATGTGTATTTATACGCTAATGGTCAGTCGCGTCTCTCTGGGCTGAGAGAGTGAAGCTCTATTGGGCTCAGCACGTACTTGATTTATTTAGCGATGATTTCCCTGTTGGGGTCTCATGCGGCAAAGATGTTCAGTTTTTATATTTCCAGCCATAGCACTCCATGACCTACTTTTCCAATCACAGAGAGCCATAGATCTGCTCCAGCACCTGTATCGCCCATGGTCAGAGATATTTAACGTGCGCACGTTTGCACCTCACGATTCATTTGAGTGGTTTAACTAGTTTTTGGACAGTTTTTCGCACCAGGATATTCTCAGATTTTTCACACACCCTTTATTGGTCTCTAAAGATTCATTATAGACGTCATGCATGTATCCGTGAGACTCCGCGTCTTTTCTTGCTATTAATATGATATTGAAAGTGTGATCTAGTGCAGAGCGGCACAACTCAAGTGTCTCCTTTTAATTTGATGAGAGAGGGGGGAGCTCAGAAACAATCATTTGCATAAGGTAGGTGATAATTGCTCTTTTTAATGGAATTGATGGTGATGTACACACCAATTATCTACAAGCTCTTAAGCCTGGTAATTAATTAGCACACAAATGGCCGTGGTGCCATGGAGACCGGCGCATAATCAAATATTGGACACACACAGGGGCTATATTGGGAGCATCACCAAGCTCGGATGGCAACATCAATTAGAGGTCAGTAAGAGATGAGATGAGCAAATCAAATTGAGCTTCTTATACGTCACCGAGGTCTCAGTAGCACAGGGAGCGTCAAACTCCACATTTTGTAACTCAAACTTTGGCAACTTTCGAAATAAATGTAAAGATGTGCATTGGTGTAGAATCTGGTGTGGACCTTTGGGACATGTTCCTACCAAAGCCAAAATATAACGATTAGTGATTTCAAAGAAACTGAGTGAAAGATAGATAACTAATTGGCTGCTTGTATCTGTCTTAAATTAAATTGGACTGTAATCTTAAGCCTGGTCCATTGGCTTTGGTATGGATCGGTGTGCATTGATAAAGTCTGAGGAGATGTTCATACACTCCAGTTTCATTAATTAAGCATATCAAAAGGTTCATCTAAACTCCTGCTGCACAGACTGTTGAAGTACTGCAGTGCAGTAGAAAAGTTAATTTCACTCAACTTATGAACTGAACACTCTTTTAAGTGTGTTTGATTGTGTGTGTATTACAGATGGGGCACAAGTATATATACACATTAATGTATACATATAAAGTTAAGTGCTTACACACTACCGTTCAAAAGTTTGGGGTGGGTACGATTTTGTATTTTTTTGTTTGAAAGAAAAAAAAACTATTTTTTTTATTAATTAAGAAAGGGTGCATTAAATTGATCAAAGTGACAGTAAAAACTTTCTAATGAATAATGGTTTTTACAAATATATAAATATATATATACAAATATATAAAAAAACACAATTGTTTTCAACACTGAGAATAATAGAAAATCTTTATCAAATCAGCATATTAGAATGATTTCTGAAGGATGTGACACTGAAGCCTTATAAAAAATGCAGCTTTGCATCACAGGAATAAATTATATGTGACCCTGGACCACAAAACCAGTCATTAGGGTCAATATTTCGAAATTGAGATTTATACATCACCTGAAAGCTGAATAAAGAAGCTTTTCATTGATGTATGGTTTATTAGGATCTGACAATATTTGGCCGAGATACAACTATTTGAATATCTAGAATCTGAGGGTGCAAAAAAATCTAAATACTGAGAAAATCGCCTTTAAAGTTGTCCAAATGAAGTTCCTAGCAATGCATATTACTAATCAGAAATTAAGTTTTGATATATTTACATTAAGAAATTTACAAAATATCTTCATGGAATATGATCTTTACTTAATATCCTAATGATTTTTGGCATAAAAGAAAAATCGATAATTTTGACCCATACAATGTGTTTTTGGCTATTGCTAAAAATATACCCAAGCAACTTAAGACTGGTTTTGTGGTCCAGGGTCACATATTATAAAACAGATAGTTCCAGTCCTTGATTCTGATTGGCTAAGCCACATTCGAAGCTGTTGTAAATTACTCTACAAACATACACCTTTGTTTACATTTGTGTGTTGCTCGGCAACCACTTTGTTGCAACCACAACTGATTCTGAGGAACTACATTGTTTGGTGAAAAGAATAATGTTTTTATTAATATCATTACACTTTATTTGCTGGGTTTTATTTTGTGAAACCTTACTACGTATTAAAATAACTGTTTTATAGAAGCAATAAGCCCCGTGAAGCTGTGGTTTACAGTTAATTTATAACAGCTAAGGGGTCGCTTCGCGACGTGCCTAACAACACCCCTCAGCTGTTATAAATTCACTGTAAACAATGAACGACTCGTTTGGACTACAGTGTTTGTTTTCCGGGCTTTGTGATATCACAAAGCGGCTCATTAGAATATCATTAAAAAGAATTCCCGCCTACATAAATTCGAATGGTTGGGGGCTGGGGAGGGGCGATGTTGTGGTTAGAACGCTTGATTGAGTGAGTGCATCAGACGAGACAACGAAGAAGAAGTGCTGCTGCAGAGTTAGTGCATCAGAGAAAATGAAGAAGAAGAGCTGCTGTGCTGTAGCGGACGCCAAACGGCGCCGCCGGTGTGCCTACACTCATAGAAAATAATGTATTTGAATTTTAAAGACGTGGCGCGACGCTGCGCTTCTCGTCCGGTGCGCGACCGCCTGAAACACTGTTTTTTTTCACCTCCATGCCCAAACGTCTTTGTTTGGGCTTCCGAAAGCGGATGATGTCAGGAAACAGTGGTTGCAATTTATTTTTTAACTCTGTCCCTGAGCATTATAACCCCAATTTGCTATTGTGTGCTGCGCATTTTACTGAGGACAGCTTCCACAACATGAGGGAGTACAGTGCCTGCCAGATTCGCCAAAAAGCTTTTGTTGAAAGACGGAGCAAGGGGCGTGGCAGTACTGAAACACCGTCTAAGCTGTTCGCCAATCACAACGCACTGGGACAGCTAACCAATCACAACACATTTTGTTTTTCGGAAGGTGGACCTTCATCAAAGCCGGAACTAATCGAGCCGTTCATGCCAGACTGGGGAGAAAGGTATTTTAATATTGTAAATTATGTGAAAAATAATGCGTTTTTCGAACCACCAAGCATGAGAGCATGTTCTAGTACACCCCAAAACAAAATCAAGACTTTGTAAAAGAGCATAATAGGACCCCTTTAAAATACATTGTAACAGAAAACAGTCACTTTAAATTGTAAAAAAATGTTTCACAATTTTACTGTATTTTTGCACAAATAAATGCACTTGATGGCTTCTTCCATAAAGATTTTAAAATCTTACGGACCACAAACTTTAGAATGATAGTGTAAGTTAGAAATCAGAGTCATTCTAGAAAAAAATACGCAACCATGGAATGCTGCGATGAACCAATTATTCCTTTAATAACATAAGGCCATATTCAAGGTCACAGATTCTGTGAAAACTCAAGCTTTACATCTACCTGAACCCAGAATGTCACACAATGTTCTTTCTGAATTGCAGTTAACAAGAGCGGTGAAAACATATGCCTCTGTGGGTCTCCTGCACTCAGATGCCACAGAACGCTGGTTTCTAGTATGTGGAGCCATTGTGTGCCGCATACAAATCTCTCTATGTCTGCATGCTCAGTGAGTTCAGGAAGCAGTCTTCTGTAAAAACTGGCTGTGAGGATTAATTTGTCAACTTCTGATGATCTGTACCAACCACAGGGGAACCGAGGGTTCGAGGTTGTTGTGCAGATTGAATTAATCTCTGAAGTTGTGAGCGTTTATCTCTTATGTTTTCTTTCTTCGGTGTTTATCCCTGCTCCGGTGTTAAACTTGTTTGTTACCTTATGCAAAAGAACCACAAGCTCCGCTTTTTGAATGCTGCCGACAGGACTGTCAACGTCAATTCATGGCAACAACTTAAGAAGACAGGGAAACATGTATCGGAGTGGGCTCCATTTGGACTCGGCGGGAGATCCCGACATCCCGCTCCACGTGTGTAGGCTTCAGAAAGCTGATTTCCTTCGCCACAAAACAACATTTGAACAAAAGCAACCCTCTGAGATGATAATTACGGGATACTTTTTAGCTCTACAATTCAAGGATTTGAAGAAATATTTTTTTTTTTTAAGCATTTGTAAGAAAGCGACTGGGAGCTAATATACGAGTCGCAGCAGCTGTGTTTGCAAGTCTTATACTTCTTTTGGCATTCAGAGGCGAATTTATTCTACCTTTATTCCATGCAGCTGTTGTTAATTGCGAGTACATATGCATTAGTATCTAATTAGCAATTATGCAGATTGACTAATTATTTTTATGCTTTCAATCAAAAGGTATTAAGCTAGCGGGTGCTAATTGTAGGTCAGCGTTGCATGTGCCGCTACTTTATTCTGACATTTAAAAAAATTATGTGTTTATCAAGAAGCGAGTGTGCACAGAAGATTTTTTGACACGACTTTATATGTATAATTTAAAAGCTAGAAAGGCTAATTTTAATCTTGCGGGCATCTTAAATTATTTGCAAAAGTGTTTTAAATGCTTTGCGATTTCAACGTCCTCTGGAATAATTACCCGCATTCATTCTCAGGTTGCTGTGCTGCAAATGTGCGCTTTAATTTGTAATCTAATAACTCTGGGTTATAATTGGTGGTTGAGATGGTGGTGATTGTTTAAATACGCCAGGCGCACATACAATAACCCATAGCTGTTTATTTATTGATGCATGATTCAATGCCTTGGGTTTAAAAATAACCTATTAATTAAACCTTACAGTATCTTTAAATATTAAACCACAAATAATTTTTCTGTTTTATTTGTCCTTGATTTGAGGCATGCATTATGCTGTTAAAAATACATCCAAAGCGAACTTTTCTTCTAGCGAGTCAGTTTGAAAGAATAAATGGATTGTGAGATGTACCACTTCATTCTTTGCTTTTAGTTTTGCTCCTGTTCTGGCGAGTTTGGTTTTATAAAGTGCCTTTAAATAAAACATGTACGGTTTGTGTGCAACAAGACCCCATGAGAGCCAAATTCCACTCATATTATTCAGGAACACAGCTTCCGTTCACGGTGAACTTAATGGTGGAGTCGAACGGAAAGATGTGCCGTTTTTTGTAAGTGTGTTTTTGAAGACTGCATGATGGAGTAGAATGCCGGAGTCTGTTCGTGATCCTCAGACGTCACAGCAGAAGGCCATATAAACGTGAGCTTCGGTGGAAACCCTGAGCTGAAACGAGGGGATAAAATACAAAGATAGTTAAAGAATACAGCAATACAAGTAGAACAAAGCTATCTGATGTCACAGTCACAGATGGACAGAATAATGTGAGTGAATATGTTCTCCTGTTATAGACTTTAGCATAACAGCTAGTGTCTTTTTTTGTCTCTGTATTTCTCCTCTTCTCTAGCTTGCTTCCTAATCTAGCGATCAAATAAATTCCTTGATTCCTGATTGAAGTTGCTTTTTTCCCCTCCTTTTGGAAGCTGTTTTATCTTTAATATAATGCTACTAACCATATAATTGTGCATAGTTTAGATGGTAAAAATAAATAGGCTTATCAACTTAGAATAAAAGGTTGTCAAATATTATTTGTCCAGTCATAATATATTTTGGCAGATCTGGTGGTTCATCTGTCTAGTATTTTTATTTTATTTTATTTTATTTTATTTTGCCCAGCACTATTAAATCAACTGGCAAATCAACTAAAAATATATATTTTATATTTATTTACTGTAGTTATTTGTATGTTTGTTTGTTAATTAGTTAGTTAATTTTATTTAGTTGATATACGTTATGCTGATTCATTTGATCAGTCAAGTAGCATATCATGGCATTTGTTTTATTCTATTTTTTATGTATTTAATTTGTTACCCAATTAGTAACACTTATTACTTTTCATGTTTGAATTTAACATTTTTATATTTTTGTATAATAGACCGTATCAGCGCAGTGTTGGGTTAAGAGCCACTGTGATGCAGCACATGAATTCTTGAGTCTCCATTTTTCCCATTGAGTTTCTAAACAGAATCAATAACAATAATTAAAAATAAAGAACTGAAGCACTGAGTCATGGATGCTAAGCATGTTGACGCTGCTTCTGTGGGAGAACATCCACACAGCGACAGGCCACACGGTTCTCAAAGAGGAGTGCAGAAAAGATGAAGAGTGCAGGAAAATCAAGCAGGACAGGAAGTGGGGAGGTGCCAGGAAGAGAAGGCTCGTCCGTGGAGTAATGAGGATTCAAGGCAAACACGACTCTGTCAATCATTTGCCTTTGTGGAAATACTGAAATTAATTACCCCACGTTGGCAGGATGCCATGTTTGCCGTGCATGACTGCTAGTGCTGACAGCAGGCCAGGAGTGAGATGAATGAGTGATCGCAGGAAGGAGAGAGATTATGACTGTTTGACAGATGAATTTCCGTTTAATGTGGCAAAAAGAGAACGGTGGGTGTGGCAGAGTATTGCAGTGTAGTGAAGTATTGTTCATGCTAAATAACAGTCTGCTTGTCTGAGGTCACAGTGGGGAATGGAGACTCATACATAACATACAACAAACATCACAACTCCTTTTTAGATATTAACCTCAACTGAGAGCTCACAAATCATCTTCTATCATCTTTCTTCTCACATAATACAATTTCAACTCAAATTATATAACCACTCATTTATTTGGTAAGAAGTCAGGTTATGATTGGAATGATAATGTACAACTAACTGGTTATTATCACAAAATAAACCCCTTCAGGATCAAACAAGATCATGTATCACCCTGAAAGGATTTATTTTGTGATAATGACCAGCTAGCTGTGCATTATCACCACACTTATAACCTGAATATTTGTTTATAATAAATATATACAGTATTTTTAACAGAAATATCAGTGAGTCACTTCCATCGTCTTTGTAATGTCATTTTCTGAGTATTTACAGTTTGTTGTTGTCTAATGGACCGCCTGCCTGGCTGTAGTTGTGTTTGTTTATATACGAATGTATTTACCGACACATTTATTTTTCTCATGCATTTCCGTTTTTTTTATTTTTTCCCCCCCAGGATCCCTGGCAGTGCTAAACTTAAATTTTACACGGTACCATGGCAAGGGGAAGGACCCTTTATGCAATTAACTAATTAATCTAATTACTAAGTTCATAATTAATTGCGTAATTAAAAAGATTTCATTGAGATCCCACCTACAGCGTGGAAGCGCTGCTGCAGCACAAACTATCAGGAATTGCAGTCAGAGCTTCTGTTCACATCGTGTCAACAGGGTCTGATTACACGAGGCGAATAAGATTCAATCAGCTGCATTTGCCTTGATGATATAATTATTTCAGTTTGATTTGTTAATGATGCTTTGAGAAAATGATGCTTAAAAGCAGCTTTAGTAAATCTACTACAGATTTACAAGGTATTATGTAAAGTAGTTAAGGTTAAGACAGCTCTGAGTGGGACTTGTTTTTTTGTCCTGGCACATGTTCGCTCCCGCAGAATGTCCACTTGTTTCCGACTTGTAATGATTTTCTTCCACGTCATGTTGTTTACTGAGATTTCAATGCTGACCGTGCTCAAAAATGGAGCTACAAATGCTGTGTTCTTTCATAAAGAGAGTAGAAACAGTAAACACTCTAGTCTAATGACATTGAGAATCACATTTTTAACCATTGAAACAAACAGTTTGAAAGAACTGATTTGTGTTTTAGAAGGAACAAACTGTTACAACTTCATCTTAATGAATGTACCATTTATAAAAATTAATATATTTTATAGTCACCACCTAAAGAACGGAGAACTTAAAACCTATAATATACAGTATAACTAAATGTTAAAACACAATGTTAAAAAATACATGGTGATTATAGTTAACTGTCTTTTTAATAAAAATAAAATAAAATGCAAAAAAATAAATAGAAATTTTAATAAAATTACTTGTTGCCAAGGGAACATTTCAAATTTTAACTTGATGCCCTAAAAACTGTATAAACATAAAAAAAAAATCTTAGTAAAAAAATTAGTAAAACTTTAAAATTAAAACAAAATATAAAAATATAATTCATAACTTCTTACTTCTATAAAAACAAGTAATTATTGTTTACAAATAAGTAATTATTAATCATTTAATTTATAAACCTATTAATGTTTTTTTTTGTAATTAATTAAAATACAATTTGAATAAAGAAAATGATCAACTAAATCTTATGTAACAAACTATAAATAGAAACAAAGCATCTTCCAAATCACACTACAAAGTATTATCGATAGTTTGACCTGTGGTGAATATTGGTAATTAGTTATGAGAAAGGTGTATGTTTTACAAGTGTACTGTATTAAACTAGTCTATGTTAGTTGATGTTTATCAGGTGGGTTTATTTGACTTGACTTTATGAACTTGATCTGATCTGTATGATGCTATTATCATCCCTCCCACGTTTTTGGCTTCTAGCAGGTAAAGATTTCATGAGCGTACACTGTAAAAAAAAAAAGAAATCTGTGACATTTACGGTTAAATACCGGCAGCTGTGGTTGCCAGAACTTCACCGTAAAAAAATATGGTAGCAACGTTTTAGGATTTACCGACTTAACTTAAATTCACAATAAAATACCGTATTTCATTAACTGATGTAATGTTAATAAACCAACATATTGAAGTACTAATATCTGTTTTAAACCATTGTAATGCACTGAAAACCAACAAAACCGGTGGTGATGAGAAAGTCACATGATGAACCAAAGCTCATCACAAACTTATATATTAGAAGGTGCACAGTGTCATTCACACAAACACTAAACACCATCATAGTGACACACACAATACTGAAATAATGCAATAAACATTAATTTAACAACATTAGATGTAAGATTAAACCCTAATGTACACAACTGATAAGAAAAAAAAAAAAACTAAGAAGGAACATGTCATTTCAACAAAAAACATCAAATATGAAGTGTCATGGAAGGAATTCTGGGAGTGTCAATTTACGGGTTTTCACTGTAAATTATACAATGACTTTACTTTTTCACTTCCAAAAAAAAATTTTTTTAACAGTATTTTACTGTAAAATTACATTAAATATAATTACATTTATTCACCGAATATAGTATGCAAACTTACTGTTAAGCAGTTAACAGGTTTTTACTGTAGCATTTTTACAGTCTTTTACTGTTAAAATCACAATCATTTTTTACAGTGTGTTCATGATGCAGACAGATAGCAGCCGAAGTGAGAGTAGGCGGGGAAGTAAAGCAGAGGGAAAACGTTACTCACTAGGTCAGAACTCACTCTCAGTGAGAGGTGAGAGTGAAACAAAGAGCAGGCGGAGCACTATTAGTTTCACTATTAATTTACTGATTTATACACTAATGGAGACATTTGTTGTTGCTGTTAAACCGAGGAAGGTGCATGGGAAAAACAGAAAAGCTGTCTGCATCAATCTAAACATACAAATCAAACAGACTCTGGGTCGTACTCTATCCACAAACTATACTAACGCGTGCTTGTTCGGTCCACATGTGCTAACCACATCAGATCGGCGGTCCAGATGTGAAGCGTCTCGGCCTTGATACCATTCGTAAAACGAGATGCAAACAAGCTCTTCTGCTTTGTCAACATTTCCTACGAGCTCACAAAGAAAACAAACAGAGGCAGAAGTGTGATTGCGCGCGTGTGGGAGAGTGCGAGATGATTTAAGCTCTTACAGGAATCATGCCGGTGCGGTGTCATCTTGAGAACAGAGTAACAGCCTCTCCGCTAAGTGAAAGTCGCGGTTCAGAGTGCGCTTTTCTCTGATACCCACCAAAGCAAGGTGTTAGGCGTCTGCTGTGGCTTTGAAAGTCTGTGCATTCATTTATATTTAAATCTTCCATCTCTGCGGTGAATAAAGTGGCGGTGAGCTGTTTTCAACCCTTTTAACACTTGATTCAAAACATTTAGTGGGAGCAGCAAAGAGTAACAAGAAAATATATTTATTGATGCCGGAGCAGGATGCGTGCAGGTTAAAGGCATAGGCTGTCTGGACGTGAACTAGTGGGTTTTTGTGCCTGTGCACTTGTGTGTATGTGTGTGTGTCTCTGTGTGAGTGTGTGTTTATGCCATGGCCAGTGGTTCTTTGTGATGGCAGGATGGCAGACCGTGCGCTCTGGGGGCCAAGGGTGTTGATGCTAAATGCGGAGAAGAGAGATTGTTATGTTTTCTAGCATGAAAACGGAAGCACTTTTACCATCCATCATTGATGAGTTTGAGAAGATTGGTAATTCCCTCGCCATGCTTCGGAGCCTGGTATGGCTCGCTGGATTGACACACATACACACATACCAACAAAACATTCATCTGAATGAGCAGTGTGTCAGTGACTCAAGACTGTAAAAATATGCTCTGTTGACTCTCTTAACTTATGCGAGCTGTTCTTCAGGTCATGATCGCACCAACAACTCTTCGGGATATATACTGTATATGGCAGCCTTTTAAGTGGTTATATCTACATAAAAGTGTTCAAAAGACAGGTTTTTGATAAAAATACAGTAAAAACACTTGTGCTTTAAAATATTATTAAGATTTAAAATAACTGTTTTATTAGGGGCCAAGCCCTAAAGGGGCTGTAGCCCCTATTGTATCCGTTGGTTTTCTTATATTTGAATTATATTATATTATTTGAAATATATTATATTTTGTAATGTAATTTATTAATGTGATGCAAAGCTGAATTTTCAGCTTCATTACTCCAGTCTTCAGTATCACAGGATCCTTCAGAAATCATTCTAATATGCTGATTTGCTGCTCGAGAAACATTTCTGATTATTACTAATTACAGTTACTAACTGAAGTTAATTAATTTTTTTATTTTTTGGAAATTGGCTTTAGAAACATATTTATTCTTTTATTTGCACACACACACACACACACACACACACACATATACATACACACATGTGTATACATATATATGTGTGTGTGTGTGTGTGTGTGTGTATTAGGGCTGTCAATCGATTACAATTTTTAATCTGATTAATCACACACTTCATGAAATTAAGCATAGACCATTTATCTTGTTTAAAATGTTCATTTAGTCATAATTTGCTATATCCAGCAAAGTAAACCAAAAGATTGAAGGGTAATTCTCAAAAATCTATATTTTCTGCAAGCTTTTTTCAAGATAAATGTAGATGTCTTTCCAAAAAAGGACACTTAGAAACTCCAAAAGGACACCAAATAACCAAATGATATAAGGAGCCCATATAAGCACATATGAAATAAAAAAAAAATAGAATTTTATAGTATGTGTACAGTGCAACAGCAAAGAGCTTTTTTACATTTTAGAGAAGCCAAGTTGCAATACTGAACAGGACCACATGGAGATGCCAAAAAAACATTCCATTCAGCCTGTACTTCACAGCGCGATGTGTGAGGGCTCGCGCTCTTCAGAGACAATCACAGAATATGACAGAGCTCGTGTTTTAAAGCCAAACACACTGGACTTAATAATTCACTAAAAAACGCAACACGAGTCTCTGTTCTCTCTGCAATCTCTGAGGCAATCAGTCTGGTTTCCTTTTTATTAGCGCTGTTTTGGACGGATTGTTTGAATGCATTCACGTACCGGATCATTGGACTGAAAACTTTCCCGGAGTTTAGCGGCTTAAAATGATCTAATCGCAAGCAGAGTAGCAAAATTGGGTTAAAGGGTTAGAATAGAAATTGTGCTTCAGTAATTTTGCGTTAATTGCGTTAAATTATTTTAACGCGTTAAGGATTGTAAAATTAATTGCATGCGTTAACGCGTTAACGATGACAGCCCTAATATATATATATATGTATGTGTATGTGTGTGTGTGTGTGTGTGAGAGTGGTATCACACTATATCACATTATATCATGTTTAAGCACTATAGAGACATCAGAGCCAGCAGCAAATTTCAGAAGATTTGGCCGAGTTGAGGCTGTTCTCGGCAGGTTCATGAGTGCTGAATGGCCACTGACGCACTGGAGCTCACGTAGTATTTAGTATTTATACTTTTTACATTACATTTTTTTTTTTTAAATATCAGATTTATATAATATATTCTTCAAATGTTTGATTGTATCTGTCCCAATTCTGTACATGCTAGACTCATCTGTTTTATTTTGGCAGTAAATGCACTCTGTTCTTAAAGGAAACTACTTACTCAGACACTACTGATTGGCAAAGGCCTCGCCAGGTCTTAAAGCGTCCAGACTTTGAGGTGTGTAACTATTGTGAGAGGGACATTAAAATATCCCTTTTTTTTCCTGAACGTCTCTACGCACATCTGTCTGTAGCGGACAGGGATACTTAAGAAAAATGACAGTGAAACATTAAATTGTATGTCCTTCCAGTAACAGAATGAAGCACTTGGCCCTCATTCACAAGGGCTCTTGTAGGATGTTGGCCCCTTCCCACCGTTTGACTGGCCCCTCAGGCTCAGTGCCTGCCGCTGCTGCCCACTCTACAGAACAGGTTCTGCCATCATATTCTGCCCATCTGCCACCGGTCACAACCAACACAAAAGCACCGTTTGAAGGCATCATGTTGACAATCCATCTCAACAATAAGCCATTGTTTATTGAATAAGTGGAGGGATGTCCTGCCAGTGGTATTCAGATCCATTTAGTAATATGAACTGCAGACTTGGGATTCACTTCTAATGGCCATTTACTGGTGGTGAATGGATGACATTGGGCTTCTACATCAATAGTGCAGGGAAAACCATTGGTTATATACTGTAAAAACTATTCAGGAAATATAAATTGTGCATGCAATACCCGTAACGTTTGACACATGGGCGACTTGCACATCCACATGAGGTTTGAGCCTCTAACCAACTGCTGCATTTCATAAATACTGTATAGAGAACACATGGTGCACGACCCGGGCGCATATGTGAGGTCGTATGGAAGCTCGTACAGATGGTGTACATGATTTTAAATGCATGTCTGGTGTAATGTTGGTTAATATGGCAGCCGTGCTTTCTCTCGGGTTATTTAGCATTTCGGAGCTCTGGGACATAAAGGCCTTTAATAGATTTTGGTCTCCAGAGAGCAACGAGATGAGCTGAGAAGTCACAAAGTGTGTGTGTGTGTGTGTGTGTGTGTGTGTGTGTGCATGCGTGTTGGAGAGAGAATGAGTTGTGAAGATATAAGTGCGACTAGATGTCAGCTAAATTGCTAACGGATGCCTTAAAGAATCTAAATTACCTTGTTATTACCTGCAAAAAGCGGATGTGTGTGTGTGTGTGTGTGTGTGTGTGTGTGTGTGTGTGTGTGTGCAGATGCAGTGTTTCTCAGTCACGGGCTGTGGATGCCTTGTTGTCCAGAATCCTTTTTATGTGTAATATTTAATGTAAATACGTTTGGGTTCAGTAGGAATATTTGAAATGAAAGAAATGAATGTTTATTCAGCAAGAATACACTGATAAACTGATAAAAAATTACAGTAAAGACATGTATAATGTTACAGAATATTTATATTTCAAATAAATGTTGTTCTTTTGAGCTTTCTATTCATCAAAAAATACTAAAAACATGTTATGGTTTCCACAAATATATGAAACAGCACAGCTGTTTTCAACATTGCCAATAATAAGAAATGTTTCTTGTGCAGCAAATCAGCATATTAGAATGATTTCTGAAGGATCATGTGACACTGAAGACTGGAGTAATGATGCTGAAAATTCAGCTTTGCATCATAGGAAGGAAATTATATTTAAACATATATTCAAATACAGAATATTTATTTAAATTGTAATAATACTGTATTTCACAATATTACTGTATTTTTTATCAAATAAATGCAGCCTTTCAAATCTTCAAGTCTTTTATCTATAAAAATAAATAAATAAATAAATAAATCTTACTTGCCCCAAACTTTATAATGGTAATGTACGTGTAAAATTATTAGTGATGTTTAATATTTAAACATGAAGATTTATACATTTTGTTACATGATATGTTTCCATAAAAGAAAATACAACAGAATTGATGATATTATTGCTGATTGGACAAGTCAACTAACATTAGTATCGAATCGTACTTGATTTCATTTGATTTAAAATATGACTGGGTTGAGACGTGCTGGTCTAGATGGTAAGCTTTGTGTTGCGGAAACTTACCAGTAGGGCTGGGTGATATAGCTAAAAAATGTATCAACGATATAATGTTTCATATCGTTTGGTATCGATAATTATTTACATTTTTTATAACCTTTTTTAAAACAAAGCGCAATTTATTTATTTATTTTTTTTATTTAACCACTGTTTTTAATTTACCCAATTGATTGAGACAAACAACAATTTTTGTTTTGTTTTTACAGTCAAACACAACATCAAATTCAAACAAATGTTTTCTTTCTTATGTGTTATATGCAGATTAAATAAGTCTTATGGTATATGTACGTATGTATTAGGGCTGGGCGATATAGCTAAAAAAATTATCAACGATATAATGTTTCATATCGTTCAGTATCGATAATTCTTGAAATTTTTTATAACCTTTTTTAAAAAGAGCAATAGAATTTTTTTATTTTATTTAGCCACTGTATTTTTAAATTAACCCAATTTATTGAGACAAACAACAAATTTTTTTTTGTTTGTTTTAACAGTCAAACACACAATAAAAATTTTTATATGCAGATTAAATAGGTTTTAAGGAAACTTTTGGCTTGTCTCCCGAGGCCACAGGAGGGCACAATGAGCAAAACAATACAGAGTATTAAATTGCCAATGCAATGAAATAACTGTCCATAAAAAACGTGCATAACGTCTGAATTAGCATATACAGTGGGTACGGAAAGTATTCAGACCCCCAAGGGTCTGAATACTTAGGACCATGTGATATTTCAGTTTTTCTTTTTCAATAAATCTGCAAAAATGTCAACAATTCTGTGTTTTTCTGTCAATATGGGGTGCTGTGTGTACATTAATGAGGAAAAAAAATTAACAAATGATTTTAGCAAATGGCTGCAATATAACAAAGAGTGAAACATTTAAGGGGGTCTGAATACTTTCCGTACCCACTGTATAAATCGCATAAACAATTGAAAACATAGACACAGTTAAAAGGAATAAACCACCTCCACAAATTTGCGACGTGTTTTCTAAACGTTTAAACTGTTTTAACTTAGCATGGCTTTCTATAACTTACATCTCTTGTGTGACACAAGAGTGCAGCAGTCGTATTTGTCCATCTAAAAACTGCACTGAATATGCGTTCTGTGTGAATGGCTTGGTTTCGGTTTTAACCTAATCAAGATCTTCTAAGCATTGAGCTACTATATTTCTCTAATATTTTGAATGCATAACGCAGCAGCGGCGCGTCTTGTGGGCTAGACTAACAAAACATTCAAATGCAACAGCGTCACTTAAATCATCATCACTGGATCACGCGCGCCACTGATGACGCACACCTAACATTCGACTGTACCATTTTTATTCAAATGCAATTTTTTTTTATTTTAAATTCGACTAATATTCATTTTTTTATTCATAATCTCGTCACAGGCAGGCACAGCACTCATGTTCGTGTTTGTGTGTGCTGTCTGCCTCACTCATAGCACGTGCCTATATCGTGCACTATATCGAAATTTTTTTCTATCGTTATCGCTGAAGGAGTAACGTCCATAAATATCGATACCGTTTTATCGCCCAGGCCTACTTACGAGGGTGTATTTGTTGCTACAAACAGGTTGGTTTAGGTTAAACCCGAACATTTCACATGAACAAAGCACACAACCTGAGAAAATTATCTTATATAGTTGACATATCTAATCAAAATGTCGTTGTTTAAAGTGGCACTATAATGACTGAAAATAAGTTGTGAATTTACCTGTGGAAACAAATTTGTTGAAGAAACATATGTAGAAGTCTTAAGAGGGTACTGACTTTTAAACAGTACGTATTCTACACTAATATACAATTACAGTATACAATTCCAATTGAAGTCCGCTAACAATGTTAGTTACGGATTCTTCTACGTATTCATAACTGAGTTCCGCATTACCATTTTCAGCCTCTCTCTGACCCTTAGATTTTAGCTTTACCTTTAAAGAGCTTACAGTTATCCTATATGCTTATGTGTGTGTATTGAAGTCTTTTACTGCAGGACAAGTGATCATATAATGATAATCTTACAGATATATGACAACATATTACTGTTTAACTACATACATTAGTGTGCTCTTTATTGCAGCACAGAATAGACGCCTCATTGGTTTATACTGGCTGATCACAATGATGAGCATCATGAATTTATATCTAACTCCGGTCAGGAGGAGCATCTACTAAAACAAACCAGAGTTATCTCTTGCTTTAACTCATCTCTTACTGTCTGCTTGTTGCTTCCGCATTAAATGAAGAAGAGGTGCATAAACTCCATCGTAAAGCCTTGTTTTAGCGAGCAGCTGGCGTCGTTGAGGTTTACTTTATTTGGGCGAGCCATTTTAAATATAGTCTAAAAAGGGCTCATTGCTATGCAGTATGAAAGAGGCCTGTAGATTTCCTCCCCCCTGTTGGTAAGCACATGGTGCAGTGTTGAGAGGTGTGATAAGGAAGAAGCTGGCAGGGGGCAGAGTGGCAGATGTTAGCCCAGGTTTCTCTGGAAAGAGCACTAATCCGCTCTCACCGCGGCTAACCGAGACCAACTTACCGAGTGCAGCCAAGTGCTCTGTCCGAATTTGATATTAAAATGAAATTGTTAGCACATGCATTATGCTTTGAGCGAGTGACTTGAATGCACAACTGGAAATTTAAGTGATATTGCTGGTGTTATTCCAGGATTTATTATGGTTTATTCGGGACGATGAAAGAGCATTAGACAATGCTCGCAAAATAGACTCGTAGTGCCAGTGTATTGTATTTTAGTCTAATTGTTTTTCTTCAAGTGCTGATCTAAAATGACTGATGTGAAGGATTTCTCTTTGAGTTTGTAAGTAATCTTGAAGATGTTTTATCAAAAGTGACTTTAAGACTTACACTTAAACATTTTCCAGGGCTCCTACAATTACATAAAACCTGGGAATACCACATAATGTTTAGCCTGTTTGTCCAGTTGATGGTTTGGAAATATAATATAATATAATGTAATATAATATAATATAATATAATATAATATAATATAATATAATATAATCAGGGCTTGACATTAACACCCGCCAAATGCGGGTGGATTTCAGCTGTGGCAGGTAACACAGTCACTAGCCACTCTGGCGTGTTGAATTTTATATACAGTAACAGAGCTCGACATTAATGCTTGTCTGGGACAAGTGGATTATTTTGAAGGGGCATGTGAAAGAAGAAAATTTTACTTGCCCGACCGGACAACTAATCTGATTAAAACATCTAATTGCAACGTAATTTCATCGAGAATGATTCTGATTTTATTACATTCGGTGTAAACGGCAATTGATAATGGATAATCAGTAACAACAAGGTCGAGCCAGTTGAATCTCATGCAGCCTGTCTGTGAGAGAATCTTGTGGATAAATCAAAACAAATGAATGCAACTGCACACAGAAGAAACATAAAAATGTAACTTTGTTTTTATATTTATAACATACAGCCTAGTTAAGCAACGTCACGACCAAGAGAGGGAAGTTCCCTTAAAACCACGATTGCAAATTTGATATTTTATACAAGAGTTAAAACGAGTAGTTAATATACATTTTAGTTCAATATTTGAATTTGAATTTATTGAAAGGATATATTGTCAACGTTGACTGTTTTTTTCTCCATTTGGTTAATGAAAATAGTTCCAAACAAAGATCACAGCAGAACATCGCGCATGTCTGAGCAACACACAGTGGTGTTTTGTTAATGATTTATTCGCGTTTTTGAATTTTGAATCATTTGAATTAATGACTCAGTGGTCCATTCATAAGGACAGGCACTTGCTTCATTCTTGAATGAATCAGCTGTCTGAACGAATCGTTTGAAGGCATGCTTCAATGACTCATTAATTAAGCTGCCACCTACTGGCGGTTTACTTTCATAGTAGCTTATCTTTGCATTTTTTCCAACATTTCATATTTGTATAGCCTATCTAAAAAAAAGAAACTATTTTAAAACACCAAGCTCATAATATTTATGCTGTTATAATTTTGTATCTAAATGCATTCGTGCTATATTTCAGCTACACTGAACTGTCTGTGCAAAAAAAAAAACATTTATTTACCCTCAAGTTGTTACAAACCTGTATGAGTTAGTTTCTGTTGAACACAAAAGAAGATATTGACTGCCCCCATTGACTTCCATAGTATGTTTGTATTTGTAATCTTATGAAAGTCGATGCTACCGGCAACAATTCGGGTACCACAACAAGAAAAACAAAAACTCATATAGGTTTGGAGGTGAGTAAATGATGACTACATTTTCATTTGTGTGAACTATCCCTTTAACATGCACAAAAATTATATTTTGAATCTGAATATGCTTTAGAAATTGATCATCCAGTAGCCTCGTATCGCTTACCTTGGACTGCATCCTTTGCATTAGCATCCTAAACCACTCAAATACAATCAGCTGTTTATTTGAGTTTATGGACGTCATTAGGCACTCGTCCATTATTTTGGAATGAAATTATAATAACAACAGCTCTCAACCATCAAAGCCTCTTGATTGCAAATAATCTGAATGGTAGCTCAGGTAGACCTCTCCATTAAACTGATTAAAACTGTCTGTGGAACCCTGTTCCATGTTCAATCAATGCTTAAAAAAGAAGAGCATCTCATGTTGTGTCTCATTTCAAGTATATTAGCGGCAGTCCCTTTGAAATTAGAAAGACAAATAGTCCACGATTTAAATTAGGAAATTAATTTTGATGCATTAGTAGGTATAATGATTTCTCAATGTAACAAGGTCAAGGTTGAAGTTAATTAGATCCACACATTAACCGAATCTTAATTTTATACAGATTTAGACATGTTTAAGGTAATGCGCGAGTTTGCACTTTTAAATATTAGGCATTGCTTCGGCCTTCACACTTAACAAACTGTCACAACAACACAAATTATCAAAAGAGAAAATCGTACAAATAAATATTCTCGCTGGTTTTATTGTATGCATGTACATATTTAAGAAGAATGTTATATTTCTATATTAAATGTATTTATATATAAATATATACACATGTAAATACATGTAAATATTTTCAAAATATATACTGCATGTGTGTATTTATATATAGATAATAAATATACACAGTAAACACACACATATATTATGTAAACAAACTTTCATTTTGAATCGATTAATCGCGACTAATTGTTTGATAGCACTAGTTTAGATATTTAAAATTTGCATAATATTTTTTATTTAAATTTTGATAAAAGTGTTATGCAAATGTCTAAAATAGTTTTAATGTGGCCTTCATATATATATATATATATATATATATATATATATATAGGAAATTAATCGCTAAGCATCAGCAACATAATAAGAGCTTGTTTTACTGTGACTGGGAAACATGAGGCTCTGGCTTCTTGTTAAGGTTGTTGCTCTTGCGCCAACTACTTTGAAGTGTGCAAATTCTGTCACAGATAGAGCATTTTGAAAATGAGATACAGAGGAATGGAGGTGGAAAATACACACTCCATCAAACGGAGAGAAAGAAGGCTGCCAACAGAAACAGTGCATGGAGGCAGGGCTTTCATATCTCTCTACCAGTATCTTTGGACGCTCTTCCAGACGAATTCTCTCCAAAGCTTCTGCTCTTCCTCACAGATAACACATTCAGACTGGTGTATTCCTTTCCTTACCCAAAAGCTTTCTCTTTTGTTATTTTATTTATTTATTTTCAGAATCAGAATTGAGTTTATTCACCAAGTTTGCACTTTTGATGGTTGGTGAGTGGCTACCACGTTAACAGTGAACATACACAATAAACAGAGAGTGAAGAAGTGGAAGAATACAGACGTACAAAGTATTAAGTTGATTGCGCTGTTGTGGTGTTCCCTTTTAGGGCATATTATTCAAGACAGAAGTAATAAAATACAGTATGAATAAGCATCGTTGAAAATGTTTTACAAGCTATTGGATTTAGCCTTTTAATAAAATGCATTCAGTGCACAGTAAAAAGAAAGAACGGAAATGTTTCAACATATAAAAGCAAGGGTTGTCTTTAAATCGTATGTTTAGTTGACATGTGAAGTTGTATTTGTAGTTGGATATTTGAGTTATTGCAACAACTTAAATCCAGGACATGCATTTTAATACTGGTAATTGCATAAATATTTTTATTTTATTTTTTTATTTTATTTTATTTTATTTTATTTTATTTTATTTTATTTTATTTTATTTTATTTTATTTTATTTTATTTTATTTTATTTTATTTTATTTTATTTTATTTTATTTTATTTTATTTTATTTTATTTTATTTTAATTATGTGTGAATCTCAAGAAAACTGTCTAGAAATGTCTGGGTCATGTTTCACCCCAAAATCAAAACAAAAACATATATAAAAAAAAACTGTAGTTGTATCTTAATCAAAACAGGGAAAACAAAGTTATTTATCATGAAATACATTTATGAAACATTTGGATTGCCATGACGGTAAATAAAATTGTCAGGATTTTTGGAATTTTTTGGGCTAGACTTTATGAAACTTCTCAAATGTTTTCAGGCTGTTATAAAAACAAAACAAAAACAAACAAACAACAACAAACAAAACATTTAGGTTTAATTGGAGGCCTTATTTTAAATGGTGGGTTGAAGGCGTTGAACACCAGCAGTAAGGTTTTATTGTCCCACCGAGTGCAATAGAGAGCGTTTAACAGTGGAATTGTTCAGTTTTGATAAACCATTACTAGAGGGGAGAAACCGTTCTTGTACTCTGCAGATGCAGGAAGGTATGAACATCACAACATGCTACACACCTGCCTCAGAGAAAACCGCTTTACTTCCCATAAAATGTATTTTCTTGCAGTTCCAGGGTGATTTTAACTGGAACGTTCGGCTGTTTGTGGTTTCTGTTCCACCACTGGCGCTCATTTCCGAAATATTATCAACCCCAATAAATAGATGACAAAATTATGACAGGTGGATTGAGCAGAGACCAAGCTAGTTGTGCAACCGCCAAAGAAACGCTGAAAGCGGCTCTGGAACAGTACGACAGCCGCCGCTCTGTCTTTACATAATGTGATGTTAAAGCTGTGGTCTCCTGGGCTTCGTCTGACTCACCCAACTCAACGTTTTGTCTCTTTCTTCTTCTTCTGTGTTGGTTTCTCACTCATGTCGGCAACTTACAGTAAAGCTGTTATCTTAGCATTAGCACTCTGTGTGGAAGACACTGAGAGAGTGTGTGGCCAGTTGAGCCATCTCTTCAGAAGAGGCTCACCTTAACCCCAGTAGTCTGATCTGGGCTTCACAGGTCTGTGATGGAGCTTAATCCACATATACACAACTCACAGAGAGACACATACGTATAGATCACACATTTAGAGAAATTACTAGAACATTCTGATTAATATCGGTATATGATCATATTCTGATTAGCTATGGGTCCTCTAACAAATTTACCTGATTGCCATTATTACATTACACCAATACTCTGGTTTCCAGACATCTGAATGAGATAGTTGGCAAATGTGTTTATTAAACTGATTATTTTATGTTTTTTTTTTGTTTGTTTTTGTTTTTGGTCCGTGTAAATGGCTTATTCAGAATATACACTTAAGATACATGGATGGGAGAAAGCAACTGTATTGCTTAACAACAGCAAACAAGTTTGGCAAGTAAACTATCAGTAAAAAATCAGTAAAAGACACAAACTATTAGTGAGCTGAAACAATTACTCTATAGAATTACTAAAAGAGCAAGTATTTCCAGTTTTCCTGTTAAATGTGGGAAATTGTCGCATAACAGTAGTAACAATATTATTAGCAATGGTACATGGTACTTTTTTTAACATTTTTTTTTTACAAGAAACTAACTCTTACTGACCCTAAACTTTTGAATAGTAATGCAAATACAATGCACTACAATCATTCCAGTTTTTTTTTTTTTTCATGTGTGTCATTTACAGATTTTGGCAATTTTGGCAACATCTTTTCGAATGATATTTAACTAAATATGTCAAGTTGCTGTTTAGTTTGATATGTTGTTATCTGATGCATTGACATTCAGACATTTTGAAGTATGGCTGACGTTTTTAAGTACTTGTGCAGCTGTATTTAGATTCTAGTCTGTTTGTAAGTGTGTATATGTGTGCGCTACCATATGGTTTGTGGTTCACTTTTCTACCACGGCTCACAGCTCTTGCCACCCTAGTAATTGCATCCTCTTGTGTGCTTGGAGCTTGTCCGGCACCTGCATGTGCGTGCGTGTATATGTTCAGCTTTAGAAGGCTTCGGTGTGTAGACAGTGGATTTTCTCATCATATGTTCCCTGTCTCACATCTTTCACCACGGTAATGTCTTATTAGTCCTGTGTCCTGCTTAATGTGCTTTTTGTTGCGATGTAGTCAGGAAATAATATTTCATGGCAGAATATAACAGGAAATGTGAGACACTTTGATGACAAAGAGGCACATACATTTGGGATGTGGCTTTAGAAAGATAGATGTACAGCTAAAAATGTCCAGGTATCACTTTATAAGGGTAATCCATCATGGCACTTGAGGAACAAAGTAAAAATGATCGTGAAGTCTAGTGGTGGAGATGAGTCCGTCCACAGACGTCATGGGGGTGAGCTGCACCTGGAAGAGCCCATTAACTGGAAGTGAGGAGGGGTGCGGTGAGAACAGAGGGACGGTGACAGATGGAGGGATGACAGGTGGAGACAGAGGGAGAGCAAGAGGTGAGAAGTAATCAAACTGAGCCCACAACTCACAGCAGAGAGGAGCAGGAATAAACATGAGAAAAAGACACAGAATACCATCATTGTGCTCTATAATACACAGTGTTGTTGTGCTGCCGGAGAACTATTAAAATAATCTATTATACATACAATTAAAAAAAGAGATGTATCAGATGATAATACCATTATATAACATCATATAACCATACCTGATAGCACCATGGTGCAGTCATGGTATCAGATGTTAATACTATGGTACTTTGATGTATACCATAGGTCTGTATGATTTAATAGATATAAAATTCCATTGACATATGACTATAAAAATAATGGTAAATAGCTACTATTTTTAGATATATACATTAGTGTTCTAAAGTTTGGGGGCAAGTGAAATATTATA
>NW_015540990.1:148603-150902 GCF_001515605.1 Sinocyclocheilus anshuiensis | reverse complement strand
ATATATATATATATATATATATATACATATATATATATATACATATATATATATACACACACACACAGTAGGTGGACAACCATAATTTATTTATGTACTTATTTATTTACAGCATATTATGATTTCTGAAGGATCATGTGACACAGAACACTGAAGAAATGATGCTGAAAATTGAACTTTGCGTATCAGGAATAAATTACATTTTAAAATATATTGAAATATAAAAGTTACTTTAAAAATATTTCACAATATTATTAGTTTTTACTGTATTACATCAGATAAATGCAACCTTGGTGAGCATAAGAGACTTCTTTATATTATATTATATTATATTATATTATATATCAATGCATAAATGGAACAAGAAGAAAAAAAACAGCTTGCCAGTAGTGTGGGAAAATAAATTTGGCTCATGCAATTTGCTGCTCAAGTTAATGTACTGTATCTGAGGTGTTTTAAGGGTGTTTAGATATTATATTTTTACTAAAAAACAATAGAAGAATACCAGTTGTGGAATTTTTACAGTGTGTCTGTGGAAAAAAAGAGTGAAGGAGAGAATGAAAGAGTAAGTGTGAGCGCTGTGAGTCAGGATAACAGAACTGAGGAGTGAACAGCGGGTGGAGAAACAGCGCGTGGCAGCGGAGCTCTTACCAACAATAACTAGAACAAACCACACTTTTACAGCAATAATCAGAAACTTCAGCGATCAGGTCTCAGATGAATGTCAGCAATCTCTCACATGTACGAGACACACGAGCAATGCAGTGCGAGAATGGTTTGAGCTCAGACGCCCTCGTTCTCTCCCGCCCGGCCGGCAGGTGTGTTGCGTGTGTGACTGACGGTAGCTGCGGTATCTGTCAAACCCGCTGGAAGGCCGAGAGCCACGGCAGCCCGCGCCGTCTCCAGGAAATTTAATTCAGCAGCCACTGCTTTAAATGTCATTTGCAGTTTATCAAATCTAGTGTACAGATGGTTTATATTCAGACATGACTGTGACTCGTAATGACTGTAATGCTGCGTTCTCCGCTCTCTAATGCAGAGGCCATAGTTCAGGAAATTATTCAGACTAAATAATAGTTCGTGTAACTGATTTGAAATTTAAAGCAGCACTCAAGCTTCAGGTTCAGCTACTATTATCACACACACACACACACACACACACACACACACACACACACACTTACTTAGGTAAATGGGGACATTCCATAGACTTCTATTGTTTTTATATACAGCTAGTTATAAATACTACAACCTAACATGAACCCCAACTGAAAGCTGTCTGCATTATATGGCCACACTTTATTTTAAGGTCCAATTCTCACTATTAACTAACTATTAAGTATGATTATTGCCTCAATATACTCCTAATTTGCTGCTTATGAATAGCTAGGTATGGGGTAGGATGAAGGGATCTAAAATAGGTTCATGGAGAATAAGGCATTAATATGAGCTTTATAAGTACTAATAAACAGCCTATATGCTAATAAGCAACTAGTATATACTGAATAGTTCTAAAATGTTACCCAAAATTATTTCATACACAAACACAACACAAAAATTATTTTCTAAAACAAAGTTTCTGCTAAACTACTATCGTGTCTTACTTAATCTGTTAAATGTGCTATATTGTATTTGTTTTTGTTGCATTATATTATTAGTCCACTTACAGTGATGGTCAACTATCTTACAGTTGTAATTCAGCTTTACATGACAATTTTCTACTCCCAAACATTAATGTAAATAATTAAATAAAATAACTGTTATAACTGGTTTACCAGAATACTGAGTAGCTCCTGATTGTGACCTCAATATCATGAAGATTTCTAAATGACACATTTCAGAAGATTATTTTCCAAAAAGTACTAAATTTACTTGAGAAGCAACATTTCATAAAATATTAAGACTGACTGTATCTTGAATTTAGTTTTATTTAGTCTTACTGCATCAGCAGAATTGTAACTCATTTTTTACTTGTTTTAGGCAAGTGAAAAAATCTGCCAGTGTAGTAAGAAAATACACTCATAATAAAGATAAATTCTCTGAAAACAAGTCTTCACATTTTATATGTTGCTTCTCAATTTTTTATTATTATTTAGTAGATTTAATACACTTTTAATCTAAGATAAATGCAAGTATGTGACCTTGAGTTTGAGCATTAATAAAACAAAATGCTATTGCTATTTCTGTTTTTGTCAGACTCTGTTCCATGTTTTGTCTGTGTCTTGCTCCCCAGGTGTTCCTTTCCCATGTTTAATTTGTCCCAGGTGTTCCCCATGATGGTTCATGGATCCCAGGTGTG
>NW_015540990.1:147881-148172 GCF_001515605.1 Sinocyclocheilus anshuiensis | reverse complement strand
GCGACGCTGTTCCGGATCGGGATGACGTTCCACCATCCCACGGAGCTCCCAGACACCACCAACCTCGGCTGGAAGGATACAGTCATCCGGTGTCTGGAGAGTCTCCGATCCCGATCCGGAACCCCTCCGCCGGCCGTTCCCGGGTCGAGTCAGCCGGCAGTTAATGTGGCGAGCCCGAAGGAAGTTAATGTGGCGAGCCCGAAGGATGTTAATGTGGCGAGCCCAAAGGACGTTAATGTGGCAAGCCCAGAGCTCGCTCCAGTGTCGGCTTCAGCCCCAGAGCTCGCTCCA
>NW_015540990.1:141709-147867 GCF_001515605.1 Sinocyclocheilus anshuiensis | reverse complement strand
TCATTGATCCCAGGTGTGTCTCGTCATCCCCTCCTCCTGTGTGTATTTAAAGTGTTCCCAGTCCCAAGTTCTCTGTCCGCTGTGAACGTCTTCGTGTAAACGTCTTCCTGAGTTCGTCTCCCTTGGTTCCTGTAAATAAAGTCTTGTCAACATATTCTCCAGCGTCTCCTCGTCCCTCGTGTGTGTGCAACGTGACAGTTTTAGGGTGCTGTTGCAGATTATATTGTAAAGTTGATATTGTAAAATTGTCATATTTTCTCTCTCTCTCTTTTCTGTAAGGGCGACTAATGCAAGTTAGGCCTGATGATCATGTTTATAACTATCTACCGGAGTAATTGCACATCCAAATTAATGGCAGTATTTTAGTCAATTGCACACAACCTGAAATGATGTTCCCATACGAATTTAGCGAAGGGAAAATGAAATTACAAATGCTTTTTGGTGGAATAAACCTTTACTAACTTAATAAATGGACATCAGGGGAAAAACTATTTCAAATATATAGAATATATGTTATGTACAGTAGGCGTTAATGTGCACATCTGTGATTACTGAAGATAAGTTGGGCTGAGGTGAGACAACCCACCACTTCTGTCCTGAGGACATCGCCGGAGAGCAGAAGTGTCTGTTCAGAAACCTTTGAGTGACATCCTTACCGGCTTTAGTCCGCTAACAAACCCGCAAGATGCTTCGCACAGCTACTTCTAGCAGCTTGAGATGAAAATTCAATGCCCACCTAACCAGTCGCGATTCTGCACGGCAATAACATTTAAAGCTGGTGCGTGTGCTTAAACGCAGCATAAATGAAATTTCAGTTGACAAACTGTAGGGAGGCTTTTAAAAAGATGTGTTAAACTCCTTCTCTAGAGCTGTGTAAGCTCTCTACGGAGACGTTTTCTTGTTACTTGACAGATTTTGCTCCCTCGCAGATCTAATAAATAATTTCTGTTTAAAGAACTAGTGCTAAATTTTCCCTAATACAGAAGTTTCGTGTCATTATATGGTGTGATCTTGTTGGCGCACGTTGTTCACTTTGTATTACGCTTCTCACGCTAATGTTTGCAGCTCGCACACAAGCCTCAAGTGTGAAGCCCAGTAGATTGTCGACTTTTCAGACGCACTTGATGACAAAAGGAAATCATTTCTCCTTTAGTGCAGCGCCCGGAGGAATTGAATTATTGGACGGCATTTCACAAGTTGGAATTAACTCACAAGGTTTTATCAAGGCCCTTTTGCAATCGACGGCTCTTGTTTTCCCTGAACAGATGCAAGTGTGTGTATGTGTGTATGTTTTGGTATATCTGCATGTATTTCTGCATTATGCTGATGTGTTTGTCTGCTGAGAAGAGTGTGTGTGTGGGTGTCTAGTGTAGGAGTTTATCAGCTTGTGTGTGTGTGTGTGTGTGTGCACATGCATTCTCTTTTTAAAATGAAGAATACCGAACAAAAGTTGCATGGCCTTGAGCTGTTGTATTTTCACTATAACATGAGATTCCTGAAGTTGAGAATGATACAGTGCGTTTGACTCAATTCAGCTGAGGAGGGAAATTTATCATTACAGTATTTAACTATTAACGTTAATTGTATTAAAATTGCAGGCTCTTCCATTCCATAAATACAATTACCCTTAATTGACCTCGTGAGTGTCATCAGATCCAGGTCTCAGTCTCTCACCTAACAAACGGTGAGCTGTTAGACATTAGTCAGCCATCTAAAACCACAGAACGACCCCATTACACGAGGACAAGAGAGACAGCATTCAACAAAGCAATTACTGATAGGCTTTTAAGGCACTATGTCATGCATTTGATTTTTTTAGCATCGTTAAAGGCTTTCTTCTGATGCACATCAGTCATGTGTCACCTCTGATGTTTTCTGTGACCTGTGTGTGGAGGTGGGCTGCACCACATGGCGAGTAAAGGCTATTTATTTCAGACAAATTAAACAAAACCGGCTCGCTAGCGAAAGCAATCAGCCTCGTCGCGGGGAGGAACGCAACTTGTTTAATTTGACGTGTTCATGTAAGAGTAAATCACGTACAAGGCAGCGTCTGTCACTTCGAACAGAGGAGTGATTCATGGGGGAGACTTCGTCCGTTTAACAAGATACCAGGATCAACTCTGTCAAAACTTGAAAGCGGTAAAGTGCCTCTGGTGGGAAATGTTAGCGCAGGTACATACGGCACTCTGCTAGCATGAAAGAATTAGTGCGTTCACAGCTTAAACACACAAGCCTCCGGTAATGACAAAACACTGACTCATCAATTCACAGATTGTCCATTATGTGAGTAGATCTGACCGCCAACTTCAGGCTGTGAATACAGCACTCGCTGCTGGTGTTGTGTGTTTGCTAACATGGCAAGCAAGGTTATCAGCTCTTGTGCATCACAAATGTTAATATTAACAACGTCACTACATAAATGGGTGAATCTTACAAAGACAGGTCACATTTCATATCAAAGTCAAAAGAAAGGGAAAATGCATAAATAAATGGTTGTCCCCGAAGCGGTTTATTATTAAAATAATAATAATTATTATTTACTTATTATTTTTATTTATTTTTTATTTATAAGCATATTTCCCCCCAAAATTATCTTTGCTGTTATACAAATCATTTATTTTTATTTGTGTGCACATGCATTCTCTTTTTAAAATGAAGAATACCGAACAAAAGTTGCATGGCCTTGAGCTGTTGTATTTTCACTATAACATGAGATTCCTGAAGTTGAGAATGATACAGTGCGTTTGACTCAATTCAGCTGAGGAGGGAAATTTATCATTACAGTATTTAACTATTAACGTAGCCGAGAGTTTTGCGAGGCCATCGGGTATTGTGTGAAAGCGCTGTCAATATTATTTAGTGAAGCAGCTGCAGGCATATTGTATTGGATTTCGCGAGTTGTCTGAATATGAAACTGTCACTAGTTGACATTTCATCAATCAATAATCAGCCAAGACTGCTGAATGAAAGATGTGCTTATGTTCTTGTTAAGTGTAGGATCAGAAGATATGGCAGTTGTTAATGGACATGGACAAGCGAGTCTTGAAAACGGCAGCATTTTAAGAGCAGCAGTGATCATTTTTAATGTGTTGAGGCTGGGTTTGAAGTTTGTGTGACATACTTTAGTCTTACAGAAACTCGTTTGGCTTTCTTTGAGAAACTTTGGGTTTGTTTGAAGTTAACATTAAGCTTCATAGGACACTCGGGGAGTAAGGAACGAGGAAACGAGGAGTACTTGAATAGCACAGTCTTTAATAATCCACAGGAAAACCAAAAACAAGGAGGACATTCAACAAGTAGACCCGACCAACAAGAACTGAAAGGACTAGGGCTTTTAAAGGCAGGGTAATTGGGGAGGAACGAGACACACCTGGAATCAAATTAACACCATCAACAGGAGGAAGAAACTGGGTCACAGGGGCAAAAACACACACAGAATAGTCCATAATCCTGACAATTAATTTTTTATTACTTTTCTCAATTGTGATTTTTCATTCATTATATATTTATTATTTAAAAATGGAAAGTATTTACTACTGCATTTGTAGTATTTGCTAAAAAAAAAAAAAACAGTATTGCGGTAATGTGATTAAAACATTGTATGCAATGAGAACTGAAAATAACAGCTGCAAATGAGAATAAAGTATAATATATTATATTGTAGTAGCATTTTAAGAAAAGCTAAATTTTCTTTAAGCTTTCTTTGAGAAACTTTGGGTTTGTTTGAAGTTAACATTAAGCTTCATAGGAACTGATTTTACTTCTGTAATGTGACTTTTTTTTTTTTTTTTTTAAATGAGTGAAACACGTTTATATGACTTGAAGGGGAATGGTTGAGAAATAAGTGACATCAGTCAAAAAGAAAGCTGTTTTTAGAAGCATAGCAAGTTCTACATTTTGATAAAGCCTCTAAATATATTTCTGCAACAACGTTATTACGTACCTTACTGCATGTGTACTGCGAAGTGAAACGTCCAGTGAGTGGCGCTAAATGTGGGTTCAATACGTGATGTAAAACCTGTGTTTTATTATGTTGCTTCAGGTATGTATTGTAGTGGTTCATAATTCAAATATCCAGGGAGTGGAAAAGTTAATGCTCTATCGTGTTGAAAACATCCCCTACACCAAACCCAACCCAAAATAAGAAGTTACATTGTTTTCTTATTTAATTTAATTTTTAAATAACCATTGCATTGTAAAATATTTAACACACTGGATCCTCAATTAATCAATCAGTCAATCAATCAATACATTTAATGATGACATGGTTATTTAAATATATAAACCATTTTTATTTAATTCCAAGAAAAAATAATTTATTATTATTATTATTATTAAGTCTAGTAAAAATAGTTAAGAATTAGTAAAAATCTGACTATTAAAAACCTGTTATTCAGTTATGATCAATTGTAGCACTCGTGAGGTGAAAAGCACGTGTAGTTTTAGTAAGCATCACTGCCCTGAAACAAAATACAGTTGAACAGTTTATCCAATAACCATCTGATTCAGCACCTTTGGAGGTTTCGAGTTTTTCCCTGCCTCAGTCTCGTGCTGTTAGCAGTCAAAATGTTCAAAAAAGCACCTGCTTTTAATGAGAATCCAATGAGGTCATGGACGTCGGGTGGGCAGCGTTAGCGCTTTTCCACCTGTACAGTATGCAGGTTTTGTTTCTTTCTTTCTGGTCTGAGCACAGTAGGCCTGAAGACAGCATTTGACACTAATGCATGAGAGCAGCTGAAAATCTAAAGTTAGATAAAAAAAAAATTAGAATGAGAAAAAAAAAAAAAAAAAGAAAGCAGAAACTCAAGCATTCAGTCATCCAGCAGCTACAGTAGCTTTCCACCACATACCGAAGCACAAGGTCTCTCTCTTGTTCTACCTCATTTTTCCTCTCACTTTCCCACTTTTTTTTTTTTTTTTGTGCAACAAACACGAGAACACAGCAAAACACTTATGCAGCCCACCTACCGCTCTCAGCGGAGTTGCTCGATCAGATGTGGAGTTCACGGTTTCGATTCAGAAAGGAGTGGACGCTTGGGGAGAAGACGGCTGCTGGGCTGATTCTTGGAAAGTTGAATCATTTCATAGTGTCATATTACATTTGCAGTCTACAATCAGTGGTGTAACGTAACAAAGTAATAATACTTCGTTACAGTACTTAAGTATTTTTTGGAGTATCTGTACTTTACTTGAGTTTTTATATTTCAGCCAACTTTTACGTTTACTCCACTACATTTCCTAATTAAAATGTATACTTTTACTCCGATACATTTCCCCGAAGCATATTCATTACTTACTACAAAATAGTCAGAAGTCAGAAGAACACGGACTGCAGGAAAGCAGGTTTGACGAATCAGTGGTCTGGCGTTTGCAAGTTAGACTCCTAAAAACACCTTTTGCTCATATGCAAACAAGTGTGCGTACAACCGCAGATAATTCATTTTCCACTCAAGTCGAGTCTGGGGTGTGCGATACAGCATCGTCTGCGATAATATGGTAAGTGTTGTTGTAATGATGTGCGATCTGACGTTATCAAGTAGGCTATATCACCAAATCACACACAGAGTGCACGCACGTTGATTTATTTGTCTGTTAAAAATCAAAATTCCAGGCAATCTAAATTGTGGATGGCAAAAATGCGTCTGTATGCTTTTTATATTTATATAATTTAATATAGTCAACTTAATCTATATCACACAAAGAGTACCGTTTTTCTTCAGATATCAGCATGAACACATTTAATAATCATTTTATACAAGTTAAGCAATAAGTGACTTACATTTTAGACATAATATTGCTTGTTTTTGCTCAATTTTGATAACGAAAATAGTTCCAAACAAAGATCAGAGCACTGTTTTGCGTCTCTGAGCAATGGACGGTGTTTACTTATTGAATGAATCAGCTTTTTGAAAGAATCGGTTGAATAAATGATTCAGTGATTCACTCATTAACACAGTCAAATGCTTTGTTCCTGAAAGAATCAGTCGTTTGAATGAATCGGTTGAATCTCAATGACTCACTCATTAACAGACACTTGCTGCCACCTACTGGCGGTTTTAATTTCACAGTTTGACTATTTTTTTCATGTTTTAAATTATTTAAAATATCAGTATTCAACGTTTTATGTTAAAAACAAAACATTAGGCCTATTTATGCAT
>NW_015540990.1:136405-141241 GCF_001515605.1 Sinocyclocheilus anshuiensis | reverse complement strand
TAAATGCTATTTCAGATGCAGATTCCAGAAATGTTTTCTTATGTTGGAATGAAAGACACTAACTACTAGATGAAGTGCTTCTTATTCTTACCCAAAAATACAAAATGGAGGAAAGAGTTAAAACTGAACACAATCTTGCTACTCAAGCCATGTATGAACATTTTATATATATATATTTATTTGCTTCTTTTCCATTTTGCATTTACTTGTACTTTTACTTTCAACACTTAGGTACGTTTAAGATTTTAATAAATACTTTTCGTACTTAAGTACAATAAATATCACATACTTTAAGACTTATGAAAAATATTCTAAATGGTGACTTCAACTTCTACCAAAGTAATTGTCTGGTAAGATATCTTTACTTTTACTTGAGTATGGCTTTCAGGTACTTTATACACCACTGCCTACAATAAATGAGTAGATATATTCTTGGCTTACATATGTACAAGTAATTTCTGAGAAAGCCTCATACAGTTGAAGCCTAGGCCTGTTTCACACCATATTTATTTTAGTGCTCATATTAACAGGTTTGAGTATTCACATGATTTAAGCAGAACAATGCTGAGTCTTAGAAGACATTCATCACTCTATTTCTGCTTTTGCAAACTACATTTCACAACAAAAGTTTGTAATAGTTTTCTAGCACTTACTCCCAATAACCATTTATAATTTATGGCAGTACAAAAAATGCTTAATGTATTAAAGGCCTTAAAACTCTAAAAAGCTCTGTTGCCTAAGGGTTAGCTTAATCAGGTTTAAATACAACATGAAATCAAAATTGACCCTAATGACTTGTTGAATGTATGTTATTACAAAGTAAATTTGTCTTTGGAACCTTTCATCAAATGTAATATCTTACCCAATGCATGTGATTAGTTGCAAAGTTTAACCATCATAGAGTGATAGTTTATCATTTGCATGTGTTTCTAAGTCTTGCTGAGTTAATCATTCAAGTGATTTTAAACCATTTAATCACAAGAAGAGGCAAAATAACTCAATTCTGTACTCATGTACTATTTTCTGTGCCAAACTGAGAGTTTTCACTCAATAAACTCCTGACTTGCTGCTTATTAATAGTTAGTAAGGTAGTGGTCAAGTTTAGGTATTGGGTCGGGTTAAGGGATCTAGAATATGGTCATGCAGGAATAATTGATGACGGGCCGTTGAATTTGTAGAAAAAAATGCACGCCTGAGGTGGTGATGTGACCACGACGCGAAGCGGAGTTGAATTTATAAGAATTCAACGGACTGAAGTCAATTATTCCGCTTATACTATGGTTACCACACCTCAAGACATCGATCAGATGACATATTTCAAGACATTTGTCTGGTTTTTCTACTTAAAACGCTATTCCGCTTTGCGTTGTGGCCGCATCACCACCTCAGGTGTGCATTATTTTCTAAGAATTCAACGGCCCGTCGTCAATTATTCGTTACATATACAGTAAATTGAACTGTGAGTTTCTCTGACTTTTTTCCATTCAGTCAATTCCCAATGGAAAAAATCAAGTCCCGCCCTACATTATTTTTATTTTTTTATTTATTTATTTTCACTGAACAATTTAACTGTTAGGAAAGTAAAATCACTTGTGAGCACTGTTTTACGTTTAAAAGCCATGCAAATCATATTCAGATGCTGAACTATATCTCTGTATACCATATCAGAGGGAATATAGAGGGAATTGAGCTATTTTCTACAGTGGAACACAAAAAGAGAGGTTGAGTTTTATTTATTTATTTATGTATTATTATTTTTTTTGCAAATTGTCACAGGAGCTCTTTTCATTAGAATGAAAGTGAATGGGGACAGACACACCATAAAAAGTACCATAAAGTAGTACATATGAGTTATATGCTATATTCTTGAAATTGAAAGGCATAGTTCACAAAAAATGTAATTTCACCCTCATGTTTTCCATACCTGTATGACTATCTTTCTGTCTGTCTGTCTGTCTGTCTATCTGTCTATCTATCTATCTATCATTCTATCGTTCTATCATCTACACACTTTAATCCTGTGTATTTTGGTTCTATCTTGCGCACATGTACTACTAGAGTCTGTGTGAATCACTGTGTGCATCAGGTCAGTTACAGACTCGGAGGGAAAGAGTGAAAAGCTTCTTCTCCGTGGCATGTTGGGTCACGGCGTGCTGGACTGACTTTGACATGTCTGTGAGTAACAGACCTGGAGGAGTTACGAGAGATGTGTGATACAGAGCTGCTGGACGAAACAGTGATCTAATTGCACTGCTTACACAAACAATCGCTTCACTTCGGCCTGAATATGTGCCCGCACCATCACATAGCTAGATAAAGGTTATTACCCTTTTACTTTAGAGGAGATCCGCTGGAGATGCATATTACAGACATGAAGAGAGATTGTTTATCTGCCGCTAATGTCCTACAACGCTGGACTCATTCACCTCCACAGACGCTGATCTAATTCCTGTAGTGCTGGATATGCTGTCGGGATGAAATGAGAGACGCAAAAAGGAATTTGCTTTTAGCAGGAGTGTCAGTGATTGTCTTAAGAGGACTGAGCATGATTCATGAGTGGAGCACATTAAACACACCACATTACATGTATCTATTGGTTGGATGGTTTAAAGGCAACATGAGGTGATGTTTACTTGCATTGTACTGCCATAATGATTTCATATAAAAAAAATAAAAAAAAAGTGAGGTTGGACATTCTGTTGTAGTGCAATTTTACACTAAAATATTGCAACACTTGGCACCTTCAAAATTCCTTAAAATCCAATTTAGGCCCTGTGCTGAATTTGATTTGAGTTTGCAAAAAAGATTCAGACTCATATTTCAGTGTGAAAGTAGAATTAAAATCAATTGAAATACAAATAAATTAATAAAAGTCATTTTAAACCAGAAGATTAAAGTTTGTAAAGACAACCTTGTTTGAAATATTCATCCATCCATCCATAAGCCTTTAATATAATATAATATATATATATATATATATATATAAAAGCACCTTCTAAATGACTAAATGTATATATATATATATATATATATATATACTTTGGTAAAAGTTTGAAACTTGATAGGCCGGTTGGATGGATTCTGTTTGCCTTTGAATAAAAACCTCCAGAAAACATCTCAAAATTTCCACATCCTTTTAGAATTTAAATAAATCAAATAATTGAAATACAAATAAATTCATAAAAAAGTTATTTTTAACTAGAAAATCAAAAATTGTCAAGACAAACTAGTTTGAAATATTATTTTATTTTATTTTATATTTTATTTTAACGGCCTTTATAAAATTGGATGGATGGAAGGATAAATGGATGGGTTGGTGTTTAGGTAGGTAGGTAGGTAAGTAGGTAGGTAGATAGATAGATAGATAGATAGATAGATAGATAGATAGATAGATAGATAGATATTTCCTGTATATAGATAGATCTATTTCCTGTATATGCTTACCTCTGAATAAAAACCTTCCGAAAACATCAAATTCTTCACATCTCTTCCAATAAAACCACATTTTACACAGCAAGGCCAAGAACATGTAAGTGATTTCATGTTGACTTGAGTACCGGATCAGCACACAAACAGCCTCTAGATATATAGAGTAGATGTCTTAAAGGGGTCATATGATGCGATTTCAAGTTTTCGTACCAAATACACAAAATAATGATCTTTAAAAAAACATCATATGACCACTTTAACACTAGCATAACATGGTGTTCTTCAGGCTCGCTTATAACTTCTCTCCAGCAGACCTTTCTACAGCCTCGCCAGTTTGCCGCTCGATCTTTCATTTGCTTGTCATTAACCACATTATAGGTTCTGACCAGAGCTCTCCTTCCCTCTCTGTCTCTCGCTCTCTCAGACGAGCGAGCTACAGTGTTTTCCAGCACATCACTTTTGGTCCCTAGTGTGATAATTAATATTCATGTTTGTCCAGTGCCTCAAACGCTGCCTTCAGGCATGTACAAAATGATGATGATTTGGACTGCGGAGCTTTCGGCCCGCTTCTCTAGAGGAGAGGGAGGCAAATACGATCGTGTGGAAGACAAACGTTTGTGCATTCAGAGAGAGAGCGGTGGATATGCCTGCAAATAATATTCCGCACCGGTTCAGGAGATAGTGACAGGTACAGACTGAAAGAGCTCTTTACGGTTTGCGCTTGTTCCCGTGTTTACAGCGCCATCTACATCTGTGGTGGCATTCCCTCTTAATAGCTCTTAATGTAAATGAAACTCTCACAATGCTTTTCTTACTGTGTTCCTGAGCACCTGAAGTGCGAACAGAAGCAGTTGTGGTAATTAGCGAGATGCATCACCACTCCCTCGCCTGTCTCTTTGGCCCTCCCTTTACCGATTTCCAGGCACCGTGAGCCTCCCCTGCCTGTCAAAGCTGTCAGATTCAACCTGCCGGTACGCGAGGAGCAGGAACACTCTGGAATGCCGAAAGTGGGGTTAATGCATTCCTGGAGTCTTGCACGCCCAGCTGACATCTTTTGCTGTCTTCGCTTAACTAAATTCCAGAACACACTGTTAGTGCTAAACAGATGTTAACATAACACCTCAACTAGATTTACATTTCCTGAAGGAGACAGCAGCACTTCAAAGGCAGATGAAGAATAGTTTTAAAGTTTTATGTTAGTTTTGGGTTTAAGCTTTGGTTCTGTGTATGAGAAATGCCACATCAGTGATGCTGTGTCTTGCAAAACTCCCTCCCGCACACTGACTGTTGTTAAGTGATGCTGCTATAGGCTAATTAAGCATTGTTTGTAAGCATGCAACTACGTTTTACCTTGATAATTGATCTGATTCTTCTTTGACACACTCATGCTGGGTTTTCATTTTTTTT
>NW_015540990.1:123886-136356 GCF_001515605.1 Sinocyclocheilus anshuiensis | reverse complement strand
GGGGGTGGGGGGGGTACATTCCATAGGCATAATGTTTTTTTATGCTGTACAAACTGTATTTTCTCTACCCCTATCCCTTACACAATACTTTTGGCTATTTAAAAAAAATAAACTTCATTTTGCATGATTTATAAGCTTGTGTCCTCATGGGGACAAAAAATGTCCCCACAAAGTCACAATTTATGGGTATTACTATTATTGTGGGTATATTTGATCCCCATAATGTAGGGAATACCAGGACCATGCACACACACACAGACACACACACACACACACACACACACACACACACTACCACTTTTTTTATTTTTATTATTAATACTTTTATCCAACCAGGATGCATTGAGTTGTTTGAAAGTGTCAGTAAATTCTGAACAAAAAATGTATGATGGTTTCCACAAAAATATTAAACAGCGAAAACTATTTTCAACATTGATGATAATAATGTTTCTTGAGCAGCAAATCAACATATTAGAATGATTTCTGAAGGATCATGTGACATTGAATAATAAAAAAAATAGCAGGAATAAATAAGCTAGGGATAAATTACATTTTAAAATATATTCCAATAGAAAACATTTATTTTAAATTGAAACAATATTTCACAATTTTATTTTTGGTCCCTAGAGTGATTATTGATATTCACGTTTGTCCAATATTACTGTTTTTACTATATCTGTGATAAAGGTGAGCATAAAAGACTTTTGTCAGTCAATCAATCAATCAATCAATCAATCAAATAAACAAATTAATTAAAAAATAAATCTTACCAACCCCAAAGTTTTGTAACGTTTTTGTAACTTTCGTTAAACCAAAATTCAACTGTTTATGCACAATTTTTAAGCAGCGAGACAGTTTAAATCACTATATTTTAAACAATTAAAATAGCACAAACTTAGTGTTTCACCTGTTGGATTTCAGTTAAACTAGATACATTTAGGCCCGGTTTCACAAAAGGGGCTTAGCTTAAGCCAGGACTGGGCCTTAGTTAAATTAAGGTATTTAAGCAACTTTTACAAAAAATGCCATAGAGGAAAAAATTCCAGGTGTGCATCTTGACACAGAACAATGACACTGACATATTTTAAGATATGTCCGAGCAAGATATTTTCAGTTGAGACAGCTCAAACATGCATTTTAGTCTGGGACTAGCTTAAGCCTTGTCTGTGAAACCGGGGGTTAAACCTAATTTTAATGACTAACAACAAATTTTATAAATATGAATAAAGATTAATGTTTCATCTTTTTCATCTGTAATGGACAGGACAGTAGGAGGAGAGACAATAAGCATTGGGAGAGGGGAGAGGAGAACGGGACTGTTCGTTTACAGCACCTATTGAAGTCTTAGCAGTTCAAAGATTGACTAATGAATTTTCCAGATCTTTTTTTATGACTTTTCCAGTATAATGTGACATATTTAAACACAGTCTTATACAGACAACTACACAACACACATCCTCAGGCTTCTGTTTGCAGTTTCTGGCCGATACCAAGTCAGGAGATGTGCTGCGTGCATGCGCCACAATAAGCCAGCGCTGGAATATGTCTTATCTCTGTCTGTACTAACTTACGATAAAGAGAACATACTTGGCAGCACTGTACAATGTGTACACAGACACATACGCTGTAAAGAGACTCGAGAGAGCAACAGCTGGGGTTCGTTACAAAACCCACAATCCTTAGGAGCCTTCTGTGGCTGTGTAAATACAACGCAAAGACTTCCATGACTCCTGACGCAGAAATAGCCCAGCTGTTTACGCCGAAAAGAATCTGTGTCAAGACCGTCGCCCACTGCACACGCAGCCATCTGGCATTGACACATGCACCGTTTCTTGATGACTCCACTTAGTCGCTTTTGTTTTGTTCTTTGTTCCGTTGTTCTTAATCACTCTTGCCTTCCAGAGCTCCTCGTTTTATCTTCGTCTTGCGCTTTTCAGCGGCTGGTTAGATCTTCACTCAAGGTCTTTGTGACGCACTGGAGTATGTATGACTGATTCTAATCAATCAAACTGTATAAAGGCTTCAATTCCCACAGCAGATTGCTCGTTTGGGCTCGTGTCCCGGTGTGTGGAAGGCTGCTCCGATGTCTCTGTAGAGTCTGTGATGAATAGTGCGAGACGTGGCTGCACTAGTAAGTTTTGACCTCTGCCTTCAGCTGGACTGGTGTTTGGAAAGTAAAACATCTGTAGCACTTTGGATTTGCCCTTGAGTTGAAGCGTCTATCGTCTGTTCATGCGGAAGAACTGAAAACGTGGCATGCGATGACATTGTCGCTAGTGTCAAAGAGCTAAAGGACACGCTTCTCGAGTCACTGCGCTGGTGCTAAAGGCTTGTCAGCAAATAATTCCGCATTTATTTGATCTTTCCTGTCAAATTAAATCGGAGATGTTTGACTAATGGTTCACAGCACAAACCGAGTGAAATCAACTGTAACTGTTTTACTGAATCCAGCCCAAGGTGGATAGCTGGTTTTAGCTGGTCTGGCTGATTTGGTTTGGTGGTTTTAGGGAACTTCTCAGTTTAGGAGACCATCTGGTCGATCAGTTAAACCAGCAAACCACCTCAACTGTTTTCTTGAAGTAAAACAAGCTTATTTTGCATACTTTTTTTGTGCTAACAAGGTCACTGAGCTCTAGGGGATATGATACAAAAGTGAATGTTTGATGGATAAAAACAGAGCCAAAATGGGTCAGGGAATAAAAGTGGCACTTGAAGTTAAAAAGCTTTTTTTTCTCAGTCAAGTTCTTCCTTTTTGTAAGGTTAACAGACAGTTAGGATCCTATGAAATTATTCCAGATCCCATGTATTACAGTTTTTTTTTTTTTTTTGGGTTTAAAATAAATACATTTTTACATAGAATGTCCTATATGATATCATATATCTTTTTTTTTCATGATTTAATACAAATAAATTACTAAATTATATGTAATAAATTAACTATCAAAATGAATGCATGCAAATTTAACAACTTAATTGCTCTTTTAAAATATAAGCAAATGACATATTGATGACAATGACAAATTTCTCAATTTCTTTGGCAAACAAAATGCTGCACAACGTTCCAGCATCTAAATTAAAACTTGATATTGTGTGATATTCCTTAAAAAAAAATAGTGTGTTAAACTCTATTGTTACTGTCATTATTACTTTGACGAGTATGTTGTACTGTACAATAGTTATATATTTCTGTCATGATTTCTTTGTTAACCAAACTTTTATTTTGGCGGGTTGTAGTGAAGACGTGTCTTTTTTTTGTGGTTTAATATTAACAGACACTAGTGCACAACCATAATGTTTATTTAATCATCCAAATTTTGCCAAATTCCATGACATTCCATGTTTTACACTAAATTCCATGTTTTCAGTGTTTTCTGCATTGTGGAAAGCATTAAAAGACCTATAGTCCAAGTTGGAGAAGTAGCTTGTAGTTTGAGATGTTCAGAGTTGTTTTGTGTGAAATCTCTAACGTCAAAACCTTGAAATCATATCCATTACTCCAAACCACCATCAGCTGTTATGGAGGTGTCATAATTAAATTAGTTCTCTTGTAAATAATCCCACACAGTGTGTGAGTGAGTGCACTACATTCTGTGCATTATTAAATAACTGCTTTACTCTTTACTCTTATTTACTGTACTGTTGATTGCACTGTTATTACCTTCACATTCTGAGCTCAGCGAATGCAACGTAGACTAATTAAGTACGTAAGAAAGATTCAATATGCATTTGTTGTGAACAAGTTTAAAGATCAGCAAGGCAGGATTATGCGCGTCTGAACTTCTGTTCCAGTTTTGAGGCAGAGTTGGAAAGTAATATTGATATTTGGCTCCATGGATGTGGATCTACATAAAATTACTCCCTCTGAGACTTATGTTCCTTTGTGGATAAAGATACGGATTAATCAGAGGCTATGAATTTTTCTTTTTCTTTAATCTTGTACAGGGATGAGCAGCGGCTGGCGCTGATGAAGGTGGGGGGGAAGAGAGATGGGCCGAGAGCAGTGTTTTAAATAGTAGTCCATTTAGCAAAACTGTTCTGTCCTAATGTGCAAGTAATAGGAGATTCTTAATCTTCGTGAAAGATAAAAGAATGAATGAAGCCATTTGTGAGGGTGAGATATTCTCCAGGATGGATTACTTAAAGCCATGGGTGGCCTCTGTGCATGTGCACCATTTCTTTCACTTTCAAATGTGTGAAGTTTATGAATTTATCATGGAAATGAATATTCTACTTAGCTGTCCTTAGGAGTACAGTGCAATTACTTTTATATCTTTTAGGTTAAGGCCTATTTGTATTTCCCAATGGAAAAAAACAAAGCGAGTGAGCTGCCTAAATAGACACATCCCTTCTTAGGCATCATCCTGTCTGACATGAAACCTCATAAGTGAGTGATTTAAAAAAAAACACAAAAAAACATAGATATTTAGTATACACATACTCTGCATAAATATGCACGGCAATTGTAATCAAATTGAGCTATTTGTTAATGATTTATTAGTACATTAATGTATTAATGTATTAATTTTATAAATTTTTATGTAAGCTAATATTAAATACATCAATTTATTAATTATATTAATTTTTATGTAAGCTAATTTTAAATCAAGCCATCTTTTACTGATAGTTTTCAGTGTTTATTTCTCTCACTATGTCCATCTTGGATATAATATATATTTTTATGCTCTAATACGCATGCACACATTTTGGGTGAAATGGTCCATTTGGTAACACTTTATTTCGATAGTCCACTTTAGACATTCTATTAACAGCAAGTAACTTTGCAACTACATGACAACTAGCAGTTAGTAGAGTATTAGTAGACTGGAACACACACACACCGTGAACACACACCCGGAGCAGTGGGCAGCCATTTATGCTGCGGCGCCCGGGGAGCAGTTGGGGGTTCGGTGCCTTGCTCAAGGGCACCTCAGTCGTGGTATTGAAGGTGGAGAGAGTGCTGTACATTCACTCCCCCCACCTACAATCCCTGCCGGTACGAGACTCGAACCCACAACCTTTTGGGTTACAAGTCCGACTATCTAACCATTAGGCCACGACTTCCCTTACAGTACATATTGAAGTCTTAGCAGTTCAAGGATTGACCAATGAATTTCTCAGATTTTTCCAGTTATTTTTATGACAAGTGGCACAATACTGCATAATGTCGCATATTTACACACAATCTTATACAGAAAACTACACAGCACGCATTCTTGGGCTTCTGTTTGATGTTTCTGGCCGATACCAAGTCAGAAGATGTGCTGTGTGCATGCACCATGATAAGTCAGTGCTGAAATATGTCTTGTCTGTGTCTGTACTAGCTTACAATAAAGAGAACATACTTGGCAGCATTGTACAATGTGTACACAGACACATACGCTGTAAAGAGACTCGAGAGAGCAACAGCTGGGGTTCGTTACAAAACCCACAATCCTTAGGAGCCTTCTGTGGCTGTGTAAATACAACGCAAAGACTTCCATGACTCCTGACGCAGAAATAGCCCAGCTGTTTACGCCGAAAAGAATCTGTGTCAAGACCGTCGCCCACTGCACACGCAGCCATCTGGCATTGACACATGCACCGTTTCTTGATGACTCCACTTAGTCGCTTTTGTTTTGTTCTTTGTTCCTTTGTTCTTAATCAATCTTGCCTTATGTGGACCTTCGCTTTGTCTTGGTCTTGCGCTTTTCAGTGGCTGGTTAGATCTTCGCTCCAGGTCTTTGTGAAGCACTGAAGTATGTATGACTGATTCTAATCAGTCAAACTGTATAAAGGCTTAATTTCCCAAAGCAGATTGCTCGTTTGGGCTCGTGTGCCAGTGTGTGGAAGGCTGGAGCCTGCGGCACGTTGCTGCTCTGATATCTCTGTAGAGTCAACGCATCACGCCATGTGACAGGCGCTGACGAGAACCACCACAGATCTGTGATGAATTGTGCGAGACGTGGCTGCACTAGTAGGTTTTGACCTCTGCCTTCAGCTGGACTGGTGTTTGGAAAGTAAAACATCTGTAGCACTTTGGATTTGCCCTTGAGTTGAAGCGTCTATCGTCTGTTCATGCGGAAGAACTGAAAACGTGGCATGCGATGACATTGTCGCTAGTGTCAAAGAGCTAAAGGACACGCTTCTCGAGTCACTGCGCTGGTGCTAAAGGCTTGTCAGCAAATAATTCCGCATTTATTTGATCTTTCCTGTCAAATTAAATCGGAGATGTTTGACTAATGGTTCACAGCACAAACCGAGTGAAATCAACTGTAACTGTTTTACTGAATCCAGCCCAAGGTGGATAGCTGGTTTTAGCTGGTCTGGCTGATTTGGTTTGGTGGTTTTAGGGAACTTCTCAGTTTAGGAGACCATCTGGTCGATCAGTTAAACCAGCAAACCACCTCAACTGTTTTCTTGAAGTAAAACAAGCTTATTTTGCATACTTTTTTTGTGCTAACAAGGTCACTGAGCTCTAGGGGATATGATACAAAAGTGAATGTTTGATGGATAAAAACAGAGCCAAAATGGGTCAGGGAATAAAAGTGGCACTTGAAGTTAAAAAGCTTTTTTTTCTCAGTCAAGTTCTTCCTTTTTGTAAGGTTAACAGACAGTTAGGATCCTATGAAATTATTCCAGATCCCATGTATTACAGTTTTTTTTTTTTTTGGATTTAAAATAAATACATTTTTACATAGAATGTCCTATATGATATCATATATCTTTTTTTTTCATGATTTAATACAAATAAATTACTAAATTATATGTAATAAATTAACTATCAAAATGAATGCATGCAAATTTAACAACTTAATTGCTCTTTTAAAATATAAGCAAATGACATATTGATGACAATGACAAATTTCTCAATTTCTTTGGCAAACAAAATGCTGCACAACGTTCCAGCATCTAAATTAAAACTTGATATTGTGTGATATTCCTTAAAAAAAAATAGTGTGTTAAACTCTATTGTTACTGTCATTATTACTTTGACGAGTATGTTGTACTGTACAATAGTTATATATTTCTGTCATGATTTCTTTGTTAACCAAACTTTTATTTTGGCGGGTTGTAGTGAAGACGTGTCTTTTTTTTGTGGTTTAATATTAACAGACACTAGTGCACAACCATAATGTTTATTTAATCATCCAAATTTTGCCAAATTCCATGACATTCCATGTTTTACACTAAATTCCATGTTTTCAGTGTTTTCTGCATTGTGGAAAGCATTAAAAGACCTATAGTCCAAGTTGGAGAAGTAGCTTGTAGTTTGAGATGTTCAGAGTTGTTTTGTGTGAAATCTCTAACGTCAAAACCTTGAAATCATATCCATTACTCCAAACCACCATCAGCTGTTATGGAGGTGTCATAATTAAATTAGTTCTCTTGTAAATAATCCCACACAGTGTGTGAGTGAGTGCACTACATTCTGTGCATTATTAAATAACTGCTTTACTCTTTACTCTTATTTACTGTACTGTTGATTGCACTGTTATTACCTTCACATTCTGAGCTCAGCGAATGCAACGTAGACTAATTAAGTACGTAAGAAAGATTCAATATGCATTTGTTGTGAACAAGTTTAAAGATCAGCAAGGCAGGATTATGCGCGTCTGAACTTCTGTTCCAGTTTTGAGGCAGAGTTGGAAAGTAATATTGATATTTGGCTCCATGGATGTGGATCTACATAAAATTACTCCCTCTGAGACTTATGTTCCTTTGTGGATAAAGATACGGATTAATCAGAGGCTATGAATTTTTCTTTTTCTTTAATCTTGTACAGGGATGAGCAGCGGCTGGCGCTGATGAAGGTGGGGGGGAAGAGAGATGGGCCGAGAGCAGTGTTTTAAATAGTAGTCCATTTAGCAAAACTGTTCTGTCCTAATGTGCAAGTAATAGGAGATTCTTAATCTTCGTGAAAGATAAAAGAATGAATGAAGCCATTTGTGAGGGTGAGATATTCTCCAGGATGGATTACTTAAAGCCATGGGTGGCCTCTGTGCATGTGCACCATTTCTTTCACTTTCAAATGTGTGAAGTTTATGAATTTATCATGGAAATGAATATTCTACTTAGCTGTCCTTAGGAGTACAGTGCAATTACTTTTATATCTTTTAGGTTAAGGCCTATTTGTATTTCCCAATGGAAAAAAACAAAGCGAGTGAGCTGCCTAAATAGACACATCCCTTCTTAGGCATCATCCTGTCTGACATGAAACCTCATAAGTGAGTGATTTAAAAAAAAACACAAAAAAACATAGATATTTAGTATACACATACTCTGCATAAATATGCACGGCAATTGTAATCAAATTGAGCTATTTGTTAATGATTTATTAGTACATTAATGTATTAATGTATTAATTTTATAAATTTTTATGTAAGCTAATATTAAATACATCAATTTATTAATTATATTAATTTTTATGTAAGCTAATTTTAAATCAAGCCATCTTTTACTGATAGTTTTCAGTGTTTATTTCTCTCACTATGTCCATCTTGGATATAATATATATTTTTATGCTCTAATACGCATGCACACATTTTGGGTGAAATGGTCCATTTGGTAACACTTTATTTCGATAGTCCACTTTAGACATTCTATTAACAGCAAGTAACTTTGCAACTACATGACAACTAGCAGTTAGTAGAGTATTAGTAGACTGTCTGCTTAATATTTTCTAACACTTTCTTTGTCAACTTATTCTACTAACCCTAAACCTACCCTAACAGTCTACTCTGAGAGTTAGTAGACATGTAGTTGCAAATTAATGAGAATTAGTTGACATGTAGTTACCAAGTTACTTATAGTTAGTAGAATGTCTAAAGTGGACTATCGAAATAAAGTGTAACCGTCCATTTTAATTAGTTTAAGCTATTTTTGTATATACTTTCTTTATATTATAGGAACTATCAGTTTATTTTGGATTATTTATTTCTCTCACTACATCCGTTGCTAAGCATATCAGGATATATTATGGGACTGCCTTCTCTATGAAGCATAAAAATAAAGGCATTTAAGGATCTAATCATGCATGCAATGCTGAATTATACTTATTGTTATTTTATTATTATGTATACACAGTTGTTATATGTATTAACATTTTGAATTAGCTTTTATTTTAATTTTAGTTTAAGTTTGAGTAATCTTGTTATTTTCTTCTTCCAATTATTATTATTATTATTATTATGAAGTTAAAATTATTTTTATTTTTATTCTAGATTTAGTCATTTTAGTACTTAAACTTGTTTTGTTTCAATTATTTGGCAAGGCAACATTTTAAATTTGCGTTAATATTTTACATCTAATATTTAATTTAAGCTTTGTTTCAGTTAAACAATTTTAAATATTTTTAGTTTTAGCTAACAATAACAACACTGCTTAAAATTTGGCAAAAGAGCGTTTTTGGAGTTGGCTTTGAGGCTATAACTCTTGTGTTGTAATTATACGTTTTTTAGACTGCTGGTTCAGTTAATTATTTTTGCACAGAAATCATTCAGCCTGGATAATTTGATACTAAAGAGGCCTACAGTTAAATGGCAAGATCTAACATATATTCTTTTACTGCCCGTGCCGCATTGAAAATTCACTGTCAGGCAAAACTCTCAGTGTCTCCACACAAACTTTACGTCCTCCATTACGACTCGACTTAAATTTCAGGTCGTTTTTTTTGTTTGTTTTGATAATCACAGCCCGCTGTGTTTTATTGCACTTGGTTTCTGGCGTTTCTCCAAAACATCTGACTCTAGCAGACAGATAATTCATTCAACAGGATAATTCATTTTTCCCCTCGTTTTGGAATAATATACAGTGTACCTGAGTCTGAGGTCACCGACGCACAGACCCAGCATGGTAATGTTTCAGTCGGCACCCAGGGTCTCAGATAATAAGCTCTGGCTAGTTGCCTTGTCTTTTAGCGGAGATGTTAATTGAAAATAACATTTATATTCAGGGATGGAATCGCTCTGGATTCCTAACTGAATTTAATGAAACCGCACTGCAAGACGGTTCATTGGCAAACGTGAACGATAAGAATAAAAAGGGGAAAATGATTTGGCTGGTTTGAAATCCAATTTAAGATGGATCCTTAATCTGCGCTATTGTGAACTAAATGTACTTAATATAATTGGGGCATTTAACAATTAAATTAAATAAACATTTGTGCATTTAGTTTATACTTAACTCTCTGCATTAGATTACTAAAAAGTCTGAATAAAGCTTCAAGGAAAAGTTTATTTAAAAATACATTTTAGTCACCCTTACTTGATGTTTTCCAGAAAATATAACAAAATAAAACACAAAATAATGATCCCCCCCCCCCCATTAATTTCCATTAATTATTCACATGTGCAAAATATTGAATGTAGCACATGACTACTCTAATGGGTCATTTCTGGTATTTTTTGTTTATTTTTGGAGATTGGTACACTAAGAACCGCATTGTATAGAAAACAGGTACTGTATGTTTAGCATAATTTCTGCCATTTTTCTTGACTTTAAGGGATAGTTTTACCAAACAGGGCAAATTAGCGCGAGAGAACAATTCCAAAACAGCGCCGATGGACATGGAAATTTCTGCAGCTGATTTACTAACAACACGCAAATTAACGAACACAGACACAATATCTCATTTACATATCAACCAACACAATATACCAAGAGCAGCGCAAATTAGCATAGTCGCAAATGAAGAATAAAGAAATAAAGAGGCCAAAAAATTAAGGGTTGCAAGAAGTTTTGATAGACCTGGTATTGCGTGACTCCTAATTGTGGGTTCCAAGTCGTCTTGTATTTCCTGAAGCAAATTAAAAATAAATTGGCTTGGCGAATGATATGTTCGGATAATGTGTTCTTCTGGCATTTCAAATAAATTAATACGTATGGAAATAATCCTCTCCCTTCTACCACACGCTCTCTGTTCTCTGCGGTGCCTCCTCCTAGCAACAACAATTGCAGCCATTTCAAGCGCAAAATAGTATAAGAAATGCTTTAAATAACGGCGCAAATACCAGTAATTTGACAAGTGCAAATGTTAAATGTCTAAACCATTTTTTTTTTTTTTTGCGCTAATTTGTTTCTGTGTTTCTCAAATAGATCCTGATGGTACTATTTTAACTCCAAAAGAGGGTTTGCGCTGGCGCAAGCTGTTAGTAAAACTGTCCCAAAGTCTCCTGACTATTGTTCTTCTGCTTCATCTGGCTGTGATTACACTGAAGAAAGACGAGAGAGGAGAGGTAGCATGATGTTGTGCTAAGCTGTTGATGGTATCCGCACAAGCTCGGCCCCTCTGGTATAAAATCTCTAAATCTTTTAGTCCGTTGTGTCACATGAGGCATGTTATCTACCACAGAGTTCCTCTGAGAAGACCCCAAATTGCCAGGTAGGCTTTACGTGTTTGAAAAGCACTTAGGTTTGGTAGATATCATGGTATAAAGGGACAAATGGCACTGTCGGGGCCACTACAAGACAGGTTTGGGATATAGTATTTCATCTGAAGAAGAGCAAAAGTGATGTTTAGACTAGTAAAAGCATAATGGTTGAGTGAGTTTAGCCAATACATTTATCCACAAATACGGGGACAAACCCCCGTTCAAGCATCCTGAGATTAAATGTCTTTTCTGGGAAAATTGCACTTGAGGAGTCTTTAATATCTCAACTGTTTCTCCTCAACAGAAATGAGATTGGATGGAGAACAAATAGAGACTTTTATTGAGGTTTCCTGCTCGTCAGATGTTTCTTCTTTGAAAACAGACCAAAAAAGCAGGTTCTAGTCTCAAAACTGGGCTCAGTCAAAAGTCAGATGTCTCAGGATGCATTCCAACTTTTTTCAGCAAATTGAAGTCCAAATATGGATTGCTCAAGGAGAAACCGCAATAACTCAGTCTTACAATCTTCCTGTTGCCAGTCCATGATCTTTGACCCCTGCACCCACGCACAAAGTGCCAGAAGCACACCATGTAGGGTTAACCTGTGAAAGCGGACATGAAGAGGTGTCACGCTGCTTGCGGTTGGAAGTCGGCGTATCTAGCGGTGGGCTCTGGTGGTTGGGTTTCAGTTGAAACGGTGGTGTGTGCTGTGATCTCTCAGGTTTCTTCTGAGGATGTAAATGAGTCTGATCTTTATTAAACTCTTCCACCCCATGGCGCCCGGCATGGTGCGCACACCAGCGCATTCTGATGACTCTTTCACACAAACAGCCTAACCTCTCACATACGCACAGCGTGCAGAAACACAGGAAACTGCCGGCGAGGGAATGAAAATGAATCAGAGTCTTTGAAGCACACCTCAAACAAACGCCTGATGTCAGTCAGCCAGAGATTACAGAAGGTATCAGTGTCACCCGTGGACTTAGCTCTCATGTTTTTGGTGACTTTTGTAGTAAATCAGCTCAAAAGGGAAATATTTATGACTAATTATAACTGGTTATGATTAATAATAAATATTTAGATTAGATCTTCGAATTAACTGTAGCAGAATCAATATTACCACTA
>NW_015540990.1:117188-123634 GCF_001515605.1 Sinocyclocheilus anshuiensis | reverse complement strand
TGAGAATCATCAGAGAATCAAAAATCACCTTAAAAGGGGCTGAAACTTAAACACGCATTTAAATAGTTGTAAACGGTTACTTGCATTGGCTTCGATTGCTGAACAAGAGTTCTGATGTGGTAGACAACGGAGGTATTTGATGAGTTAGTTAGGAGTGAGCTGGAAGTTTACTTCTGGTTCTTCTGAAGAAGGAAAAGTCCACAGCGACTCGAAGTTACTTGAAGATAAAAACTGCCGGAAAATAAACTCAAGAGTAAAGTCTTGAGAGTCTTGGAAAATGTTGTCTCAAAAGAAGAGGGTTTTTCTGAGCAAAGATTATTTCTGGCTAATGTCTTTTGAGGGTTTCTATTCTGGGTGGACTGGTCAATAGCAGGCGTGAATTTTTGAGCGGGAGAAGTTTCCTTTGTCTCGCTTTACATCCATACACCTGAATATCAGTGTTTAGGGCTTTAACTAATACAAATAACGAGTGGTAACTCAGCTAATCTAATAGGGACACGTACAAACAACACATGCGATATACCAGATATATTTGTAACTGCTCAATTATTGTCTAAATAGAGTAAAGGTCTTTACATGTGTGTATTTGTGTGTGTGTGTGTGTGTGTGTGTGTGTGTTAGTTTGCTTGGTCAGCCAGGCCCATTGGTGCCTGGCCCCGAGGGTCATTTACGTCTCTTTGGAATGTGTTTTGAAGTTCAATGGGGAGACAAGAGTGGTGAAACTGTTTAGCATCTCCTTGATAGTGGGGGGAACCATTGGCCATTTAGCACCCATATAAGTGTAAAATCTGTGACCAGGACTGTAATTTATATGCAAATGTCAAAGCTAAAAGGGTCTCTTAAGCCATAAAATCCCAAAGATCATGCATGATTCTACGCAGACGCTACACTTTCTTTAAAAGAAGACTAACTTCTGTGGACCCTGACTTTGCATATTGCATATATTACAGACTCTTGAATAAGATCTGCTCAGTATTAACCAGTACTGACGAGTGTAAAACACTCATTGACCTTCAGAACTGACAAGAAATCATTTCAAAAATATTAGTGGACTCTCCCTGGATAATATGCCTTCCCAGAGAATGAATGAATGAATGAAAAATGCATAAAAAAAAAGAGCATTAAAGACTTTCAAATACATTAAAGACTTTTCAGAAACATTAAAAAATAAACATAACATTAAAAACAAACAAACAAATAAATAAAAACTAAAATTAATAATAATAAAAAATAAATACAAATAAATAAATAAGAGCATTAAAGACTTTTCAAAAACATTAAAACAATTCTGTCTGAGATTTAAAAAAAATATATTTTATATATTTTTTATGCTTTCTTGATCAAAAATAACATAAAAGCAGTATTACCATGAAATATTATTGCAATTAAAAACAAAAGGAATGTTTCTATATTGATATATTTAAAATTAATATAATAATAATTAAATAATTGTAATTACTCTGAAAAATAATTTATTACTTTAATGCAAAATCATTCTAATATGCTGGTTTGTTTCTCAAGATATACATATGAACAGAATTTATTTGAAACAGATTTTTTTTTGTAACAATATAAATGTCTTTACCAATGAAAATAAAACTAACTAACTAACTAACTCCAAACCTTTAAACTCTAGTTTTTTGTTTTCATGTTTTTTAAGATTTTTCTCCTGAAATGTCTTAAGAGAAATAAAATGACACCCAAAAAGGTGTATTGCTGACATCCTGTAGGAGCGTATTCACATTCTATACAGTATTTGTATACTATTATGCATACTTTATTTTTAGTCTCTTGTCGTCACATACTTTGTGTCTGTACTGTCATGTTTTATGATCCGAGCCTCATTATAAGCATCTCAATGCCAGTGAATCCTGTGCACGCTGTGCAAATGATGAATAAACAACTTGACATGCATTAGAAACATGTTTTTGAGATGTTTGACATTTGATTGCAGACTTTCATATTTTGTCAAATCTGAGTACAATTTGAGAAGAGCCTGGCATTACTAAAATCAAACTAAAATCTGAAAGTGCTCTCCATGTAATCTGTGTTGTCTAGGAGAAAGTTGAGAAAACAAAACGCCTCATTTGCCTTTCTTTCTCCAGTTTTCTCCAACATAATTTTTCTTTGTCTCAGATATTTCCCACAAACACTTATTCTTTTCAGTATAGTGCAATAAAATGAATAGGAATACTGTCAGGCTATTTGATCCTGGAAGGTTTTAATAAGACATTTTTAAGTTAATTGAGATATCTGACTTTTGATGGCAGACCTGGTATTTTATTTTATTTTATTTTATTAATTTAATTTAATTTAATTTAATTTAATTTAATTTAATTTAATTTAATTTAATTTAATTTAATTTAATTTAATTTAATTTAATTTAATTCTATGCAATCCTAGCACTATGATGCAAATATGTATCATGTATGTTGCTTGTGCTTCTAGTTATGTTGTTCTCTAGTCATCTTGAAACTTGGCCTTGCTGCACTTTGAGTATCTTGGCTCTTAGATTTTTTGTGATGTTCCTTTTTTGTCACTAAATGTCAAAGTAAATAACTTCCTGCCGGCTCATGTTATCATTCTGTGTCTATTATTGTTTCTTCTAAGACATTTTAGAGCATTGGGAGAGCAAGCGTTGAGCAGTATAATTTTCCTTTGGCTAGCTTGATTTATTTTGGTTAAATCTCTCATTCCTCCGTATTTAGTCTGAGGTAATGTCCTGTAATAACATCGTACCCTGCTAATCTGTTAGCGGCGGTCCTCCGAGGAGCATATGAGGTGTCTGTCATAACACTGCATGCAGATGTTGCCACATTTACCCGACACAAACAGACAAATTAATTTACGCCTTTCAGCTACGGAGAGCCTAGCAGCAGGCTCCAGAAATATGTTTAGCACATGCTAATGCCAGGGCTTGAGGTGGTACCACACACAGTATAGGATATCTGAGAGGTGATGCCGGATCCGTCAGCTGTAATACCTGCTCTTAATGTCACAGACGATGAAAAGTGACAGAAATGATATGCCAGTGCTCTCATCTGATTGAGGTTAAGAGGAACACAGTGTATGAAGTAAAATTATATCAAATGAATGCAATTTCCTTTTTGTGTTCTCTTACATGTGCCATATCTTGTGCGACTGCATCAACAGGTAAGAAGATTTTTTTTTTTTCTTGTATTTACCAGTTATGAATTTTTATTCAGCAGCTTTACACAGCAAATATCAGTTGTCACACAGTACTTCTGATAGGATTTTATTTTAATTTATTTAATTTATTTTTTTATTATTTTTTTATTTTATTTGTTTGATTTATTTATTTATTTTATTTTATTTTATTTTTATTTATTTATTTATTTATTTATTTATTTATTTATTTATTTTTTTGTTTTGTTTTGTTTTGTTTTGTTTTGTTTTGTTTTGTCTGAGCCGATGCAATCCATAATCCAGACCACTAACTCCTATGATTGATTTATTCAGATTCAGCAATTGCTTTGACTAGTTCATAAATAAGAGGCACATGAATCGAGTGATTAGCTTGCACGTTATGTTGACCATGTTCAGCAGGTTGTTCGTTTCTCGAAAGCTCCTCCATATCAGTGCAAAAAGTGCTGTCGTCCCTCTTAACAGACGAGTTGTTTATATGTACGTTGGTGTTTTCTATGATGAAAGGTGTCTGGCATCACCTGTCAGGGTGGAATTTGCGATTTCTGTTGTTTACATCCTGGGCTTTAGACGTGTCAGGTTTGATTGGCCATCCGCTACACGTCCTGTTTAACATTTCTCTCACTGAATTAAAAAGCTACTTGATATTTTCCCCGGTGTCGCCTCCACAGGATATTTAGCAACTCCATCGTAGAGAGTATATTCTGTCATCGCCAAAGAAAAGGTTTTCCGTGCCTTTTTGTCTGCGGAAACGCTTGACACAGTGGATGGGAGAGGAGATCAATGAGCTGTCAGTCATCACGCACAAGGCTTGTCATTTTCCGTATGATGGGAAGGAAAGCAGGTGGGCAGATGGAAGCTGCTTGGTTTCTCGACGATCTACTCGAGGTGGTTTAATCTCCAGGCTCTTGTAGTGGTGGACATTAGATGAAGGGGAGAATTAGACAAGACTCTTACTAATTAACTAGCGCAGCCCTTTTCTCTGTAGAGTTTTGAGTTCTTTGTACAAACCCTTGACATTCGTAGGATAGTGGGCTTGTCTTCTTTATCTAATGAATTTCCCAGGGACCTTGAGTGCAGGTCTTTAAACAAACACAATTAGACGTGTCAAAGCACCAGCTCTCGTTAATGCTCAGCCATTTACCACTAATTACTAGCGTGTTTTTAACCATAGTGTGATATGTACCCTGTGCACGCAGTTCGCTGGCCTCTGTTCTGTCCTGTTAAATGCTTTCTTGACCCTATCCGTCAAATGATGGTTTGCAGGTGACTGATGAACCACTGGCCAAAATCATTTCATTTGGTTGTAATTCAGTAAGGTAAGTAGTTCTAACACAGATTTACATACACATGTCATTAGCAGACCTTGATAAAATCTGAAACAAACAAACATTCAAAAAATGCTAGTACATTTTACAAATAATTAAAAGGAAGTGGCAAGTAACGTATTTAATTAAATGTCATATTTTGAAGTAGGTAGAAAGACTGAAACTTGTAAAATGTACTACAATGATCTTTAATTTACAACTTTGAAAATAATTTTTATTGTATTTAGAAGAACAGTTCTTGTTCTGACTATGATTCCACTTACAATTCTTAATACGTTTAAGGAGACACCAACTAAAATACTAAACACAAACAGTCATATTTTGGTTAAAATGTATTTGTTAATTAATTGTACATCTGTATTGGCAGAAGAATACAGACCTTACAAACTGAATACCATTTTTATTTTAGTTCACTAACCTTACAAATTAGATTTTGTTTTTAAAGTACACAACACACTAGTAATTTCACAAATAATTAAAAATAAATCAGTAAGTAACATATTGAATCAAATGTGAAACTCTGACGCAATAAGACAGACATTATTTTCTTGTAAAATATACTCAAAAAAATGTTTACGTTTATTTTAAACTTAAAAAAATAATAATAATGGTGTATTTAAAAAAACTGTCTATAATTCCACTTCTGAATTCTTAATACTTTTAAGGAAGCACCGAGTATAAAGCAAACAATACTATTTTATTCTAGTATTTTTGTTCTTGGCGGAAGCATGCAGACCTTACAAACTGAATACCATTGAAATAGTTTCCAAAACCAGTTCATTCAGAATTTCTGAATGAACCTGTTTTCGTTTTCCAACCCTCCAAACCTGTTAGTAGGAGGCATAATCAAATTAGCCAAAACATTTATTAAATAGCTTTGTAGAAATTTGTGCTTTCTGCTGATGCAGCTTCATCTTAGGCTTGTTTATGAGTGACCATTTAAGCGTTTAGCAATAAAAGATACATGTATTGAAGATGTGGATTAAGACCTGCAATGCTGACTAAAGTTGTTGATGCATTTGCGAGGAGCAAATTTCACATCTAGACGCTGTGGGCGATTTGGAGACACGGTCTAATCCTGTCATAATGCTACTTTGTCCCCTGACATCTGCACTTCTCCCTCTTCCTCTGATTTCCTCTCTTTCTTTGTCTGTCATCCCTTTACATTCACCCCCCAACCTCATCCCTTTAGGCGAGCGACCCACATCCAGCAATGCAATTAACCACTTTGATACGTCAAGTAATTACTTCATTTTTCATGTTAAAATGCACCTCATTTAGCGTGGCGCAGAGCAGCTGAGATGGGGAGGGTGGGAGAGATAGGTCAGCGGCAGTTTGAGGAGATTAGCACAAGACTCTCACTGTCTCTCATGGCTCGATGGATTCTCTCCAGAGAACGTGGGAAATGCAGAGGAGGAAGTGGGATGCCATTTTGACCTTGGCAGCCAGCTGCTAACATGCACCAGAGACTTCCCCTCTTTCCCCACACGCAAATGTGGCCTTTTGCGAGGGGAGTGCCTCAGAGTTCCTCCCTGGGCCCCTTCATGATTTTACCCCCCATTATTTAACGAGTCGCATGCCTGCCGGGCAAGTCAAATCTGTCACCCCCAGTGGAAGAGCGGCGTTTCGAAGGATAAGAGGAAGTGTGTGTGTGCGAATACGAGAGCGTGTGTGGTCCTCTTTGGCTACGGAGACTTCGTAGAAGCTTTTAGTCGGCCTAAATATTTAAGTACCACTTGTGTTTGGACCGCAACTTGGAACAGGACAGATTGGGATAGGGAGGTTAAATCCTTGGCAGAGTCGTTTCTCCGTTCGGCTGAAGATTCATTCTCTTGATTTCCGTAATGTATTCTTCTGAGGTTTGTGCAGTAATTCAATTTGAGGTAATTGTAGCAGGAATCTATAATTAAAAGGATTAAAATGCAAGCCATTTATAGACGGCTAAAGAAAGGG
>NW_015540990.1:110204-115204 GCF_001515605.1 Sinocyclocheilus anshuiensis | reverse complement strand
TTTATCAATTTTTCATCAATTTTTAATGTGTCAGTGACCATGGGATTTAATTGGCTGTAGTAAAGAACACAAGAATGACTTGAACATACATGCATTCTCAGAAAACCATGAAAAAAGATGTCTTTGACAGCATGCCTCTGACATCACTTGCCAGAAATGAAAGATACAAGCTTCTATCTACAGTACAGAATGCCGTTTGATTGATAAATTCATCAACCTCTTTTAAACAGAGTATTTACCCATGTGGTCTGTTCTATTACCCAAAGCAGATGCTCAAGTAAAGCTTTTTTATCCATGTTTATGAAACACGTTCAACCAGTAATTGAAAATGAAACAAAAGCAATGAACTTAGTTTGATTTACAGCTAAAATAATGCATTTAAAGGTGGAAGAGAGAGCTTGTGTGGTTGATGTTGTTGCAGTAGTAGTCGTTGTTGTTGTTCCCGGCCACTGTTTTTGTTTCGTGTAAAGGACAAGAGAACCTCGGTGCTTTCTGCTTACGGATGCTACATCAGCATTCCTGACAAACTGATGAGAGATGGGCTGATGTAGACGCGATGACGGCTTGTACCTACCAATCAGACCATATCAGGAGATGCTGTCCCTACGGACAGACGCCCACGTACAGGAGCCTTCACACAGCGGATTAGACGGTGAAGAGAGTAGAGCATGCTGGATTGTGTACCTCAGTAAGATTTCTTAAACACCAGCAGTGGATGTTTCTTTATTCAGGCATGAAAAAAGAAAATGATTTGGAAATGTGTGGCGTTGTGTATTTTTATCTCAACGTTTTATGATTTATTCATTATTTTCTTTACCATCTTTCCCCAACAGAGCCATCGATGCCAAATCGTCACTCTGTTTCTCTAGCACATTCATTGCTCGTGTTTGTTGTCCCAAAGCATCTTCAGTTATTCTAAACACTGTCACAATATTTTGAGTGGCACTGGTTGGACTACAATAATTAGACAGATGGAGAAAACTGGAGTTTTCAGTTATACTTCATTCAAGTCTCAGGGTTTTCTCCTAAATTCTCTTTAGCTAATGTCTCCATTTACTTTGACTTAAATCTCATTGTATGTCTAGGAAAAAAATAATTGAGATATTAAAAGGATCTATTTTCAAAAAAAGAGGGTCTGATTTTAGCTTTAGTACTTTATTGCCATAAGAAATATATCATAGAATATATATTGCAAATGCATTTGCATACATCTAAGTGCAAAACAACATACATTAAGTGCATACATTAATAATAATTATTATAGTAGTAGTTTGTATTATTAATAATAATGTATGTTGTTTTGCACTGTTTGCACTGTTTGCAATTTAAATATATATTTTTTTCTAACAAATTTTTATTCAATTACTGTTTTGTTTTATAATTAAAATGATTCTAAAAAAAACATCACAGTGCAAATGAATTGAAAACAATCAGTTAAAAAAAAAAAAAACATAAATGAAAAAAAAAGTATAAAACAAGTGAACAATAGTTTGTATTATTAATAATAATGTATGTTGTTTTGCACTGTTTGCACTGTTTGCAATTTAAATATATATTTTTTTCTAACAAATTTTTATTCAATTACTGTTTTGTATTATAATTAAAACGATTCTAAAAAAAACATCACAGTGCAAATGAATTGAAAACAATCAGTTAAAAAAAAAGAAAACAAATGAAAAAAAAGTATAAAACAAGTGAACAAAATTAACCAATTTGGAAGCAATTTAGTACAAATGCAATTATCAGTTGTACAATTGTGATTAAGACCATGTTTTCATCTATCTACACTCTTCCCACATATCTGTTCTCAAGATTATGCACAGACACAAAATTAAGCCTGTCAGATAAATACTGTAATCGACACACTCAACCAACATGATCACATTTGTAGTTTTTAACTAACAGGAAGACATTCAGAAATCAAAGCGACATACAGACATCCATTAGACATTGTTAATTCACATCTTCAGGCGTAGTGGAGCGTATCTTTACAAGCAATTGTATTTCTGCTCTTCTCAGTGCTAAAATCAGATTTGTCAATACAAACAATTTCTCAAGCACAGATTTTCCTTGTGTTAATGTCCTAGTTTCTCTGTATCGCTCTTGTAATGATGGCAATACAATGTATAGTTGTACAGAATGGACACATTGAAAAAGAAGAAGTGTTTGTGTGTGAAGAGAGAGAGAGAACAGTGGCCCCTCAGGACTCGCTGGTCCAGCCTCTCTGATGCTCTTGTCAGCTGTAAAACCATTGGCCTGTTATCACCAGTTCTTTGGTTGCCAGGGGAGACCATGTTGCTACAGTGGTGAACGTTGTTAACATTGTGTTTGCCCATCACGTCGATGCGGTTAAGCACCACTGCTGAACCTAACCTTGAGTTAAGTAACATTATCAGTCTTTCTTCACTCCCGCCTCCTTTCTCTCCCTCTGTCTCTTTTTGTTTTTATCTCTCTGTCTCTTATGGATCATAGAAGCGTTAAAAAAAATCCTTAACTTTAAAGACAAGGCTCTGAATGTTTTTGATTCTAAATTGGCCTATTTCATGAAAGCACAAGGAATGTATGTGTAAATCTTTATTTAAATCGGTCCTGCTTAAATTGTTCTTTATGCATTTTTAATCAAACTGTCGCATCCCATAGGAAACTAAACCACACATGTAATTTATTTAATATCTCAATTGTTTTCCTGGACATTAATGAGAGTAAATGGAAAGCAAATAGCCTGCAATCAAAACTCAAATACTTCTTATCGGATTCTTTGTATCAAACATTCTCATTTTATTTGTCTTTAATTGTAAAAACTTTAAAAGCTATGTTATGACTCCTGAGATTTTACAAATGATTTACTCATATACTCTCAAACAAAAGGTAAAACATTTGTCACTGGACAGTACCTAATTTACCCCTAAAGGGTGCATATTTGTGCCGTAAAAGTATTTTATTAGTACCTAAAGGTACATATTAGTACCTTTTGAAAGAGCCAGGTTTTCTCCCCCTGTGTATGAATGTATGATTTGCTCGTGTTTCACAAATGTGGCCTATTCACTCTACTTAAAGTCTTTATTGATTCAAGATTTTTGTCCAGAGAGGTGCTTCAGAGAGGTTAGATGTGGCAACCGGTGGCCATTTTGGCTCAAACTAGGGGCACATGTGCTGAAGAGCCAGAATGGTGGCTCTTTGCCTTTATAATCCTGTTTTGTCGCTGTTCCAGCCACTATCGACACAAGCAGGTACATCAGGGACAAGAAAGAGAAGAAGCCATTTTCTGAAAAGGCTCAGCTGTTTGAGAGTCTGGCAAATTAGATAAAGAAATTACATGTGTTGGTGGGACTCTGTGTGTCTCCAGATGTGCATAGATGGATAGGTAGATGTAATTTAACGTAAACTTTCAGTGTGACTGGTGCACTGTGTATTTGAGGTTTGCACCAGCTAACAGCGCCGCTCATCACTGTACATACCCACAATCCACTTCATCCCCTGAGATTTGAATCACGCTATATGTTCCATACTGTCACGCAGACTCAAATTATTTATCATGAAACAGATGTCATTTTGCTGTTGAGTTTGAATTGTCAGTGTTTGTTTTTGAACTCGTGATATAGAGTTTGTTTTGAATTTGTCACATATTTCCTAGAACACCTACAGCAACAACAGAACACAACAGAGTCGTGATTTTTTAAAGACATTACAGTAATAGACTTTTTTCACTGCTAGTTTTTTTTTTATCAAAATCAATCATTGTTACATCAAAACTCAAAACAAAGTTATAATTCATAATGATAGTCTTTGTGTTTTAAATTTAAAGACATTAATATCACAAAGACACAAATAAATCATAATTGTTTATGAGAAACATTGTAAAAGAAATAGTTCACATATTTTTGATTATTTACTGATTCTCTTTTTGTTCTGAACACGTCTTACTTGCTACTTCAAAGCTTCAAAATTCTAATACACCAAAAAATAAAAAATAAACACCTAATTAGGGGTACAACAGTGCATATTAATACCTTCAAGTAGTCATTTGTACTCTTAAGGTACTACTACGAAACTTCTATAGATAAATTAGGCAGAAAAATCGGCAACACTTTATTATGATAGTCCACTTTAGACATTCCACTAACTATAAGTAACTTTGCAACTACATGTCAACTAGCAGTCATTAGAGTATTAGTAGACTGTCTGCTCAATATATGCTAACACTTTATTTCGATAGTTTCCAACAGATATTCTAATGGCTATAAGTTACTTTGCAAGTACATGTCAGCTATATTCTATTAACCCTAAACTAAACGAACAGTCTACTACAAGAGCAGATTCCAAATCTTCAATACTTATCTTGCTGGATCTGTCCGCTGCTTTTGACACGGTTAACCAGCATATTCTCCTCAACTTCTCAACCCTATTGGCAAAGGGCATCTCAGGAACTGCACTCCAGTGGTTTGAGTCTTACCTATCAGATAGGTGCTTCAAAGTATCTTGGAGAGGTGAGGTGTCCAAGTCGCAACATCTAACTACTGGGGTGCCTCAGGGCTCAGTTCTTGGACCACTTCTCTTCTCTGTCTATATGGCATCACTAGGTTCTGTCATTCAGAAACATGGCTTTTCATATCACTGCTATGCTAATGACACTCAACTCTACCTCTCATTCCATCCTGATGATCCGACGATAGCTGCTCGCATCTCAGCTTGTCTAACAGACATTTCTTGCTGGATGAAGGACCATCACCTTCAACTCAACCTTGTCAAGACAGAACTGCTTGTGGTTCCAGCAAACCCATCATTGCATCACAATTTCACCATCCAGTTAGGCACATCAACCATAACTCCTTCAAAAACAGCTTTCATTCTGCAAGTGAACGTTGCTTTATTGTGCCATCCCATAGAAGCACAATATCACTTTTACGGACTTTTAAATTAAATGTTCCCTCCTGGTGGAATGACCTGCCCAACTCAATCCGAGCAGCTGAGTCCTTAACCATCTTCAAGAAACGACTAAA
>NW_015540990.1:103109-109499 GCF_001515605.1 Sinocyclocheilus anshuiensis | reverse complement strand
AAAAGCAAAAAAGTCCTCTAACACTAGCTTGCTCTATTCCTTTTCTATTCTATCTGTTTTCTTTTTATTTATTATGTTATTTAAAAAAACCTTGCTACGTGTACTGCGTGTAAGCTAACTGAGACTTGTTATAGCACTTGTATATCATTGCTCTTTTGTTGATTTTGATTGCTTCCATTGTCCTAATTTGTAAGTCGCTTTGGATAAAAGCGTCTGGTAAATTACTAAATGTAAATGTACTACTCTACTGGCAGTTAGTTTACATATAATTGCAAATTAAATGAGAGTTAGTTGGCATGTAGTTCCAAAATTACTGATAGTTTTTTTTATATTTAAAGTGGACTGTCGAAATAATGAGTGTATCCCAGAGATGTTCTTTTAAGGTTCCTAGTGATAAACTGTTGTACCCCTGAAGGTATAAGTTTTGCACATCTTTTCTGACAGTGTTCCAAACCTTTATGAAATATTTACTTTTGTGTTCCATAGAAGAAAGTCATACAGTTTTAGAGTGACGTGAGGTGAGTAAATGATGACAGAGTTTTCATTTTTGGATGAACTATCCCTTCAGGTCATTATTCACTTAATTCACACTTTCCCCTCCAGAGTATCTCTCAAATACAGTATCATCCGTGTTTGCTGCCTCCAGACGCATTGCACCAGGCTTGACATCATGCTTCTCTCTTGTCTTGTAAAAGATCAAGATGCACCAGGTCTGTTCGTGATCCAGTCAGACAAGAATTGTGGAACAGATTGTGTCGTTACATGTTTTTTTTTGTTTGCTGTAAAATTTTAAGCAGGACTGATGTCCGTGAAAGCCTGCCAGGACCTGGATCTGCACACATATGAGAGATACAGACTGCTGTTTGCTGTCAGCATTGATCAGCTGGATGAGTGCGAATGGCCAAATGTGGACAGCGGTAGCCCTGCTGGCGTTAGTGAGAGTTTGGCTTCACACTTAGATGTACACGTCCTCTCACATGTGATTTGATACAGTAGTAGCAGGTAGTGGGCACCTTTGCTGGAAGGAGCAAATGTTTAGGACGTTACCATCATGAACGATCAGCAGTGAAAGCAGACACTTATTTTGAAGCACCTCCACAAAAGTAGATCACAGTCCATATATTGAAGTCAATGTGAGAATAGAGCACCCTATTTACCTCCTCAGTTGTATTGTGAAGAATGTTTTCTTTCATCAAAATGTACATGCAATAATCTGACACTTTTTGTGTAAGAAACATACACTTTTTGCAATCCAGGTAATTCTCAATGGATACAATAATTCACCTTATTTTTGTCTCATTGAATATCTCGTTTCACTCTGATGTTTTAACATGTCCGAAATAAATTTGGTTGCAAACGCACCTTGACTTTAAACTCATCTGAAGGTTAACGAGATCAAATCAAAGGTTTGCTCTGTGGTTTTGGATTTATTCTCCTTGATTTTCCTTTGGCTTGTCATTGATTAAGAAATAATGCGGGGGGAAATCAGGCCAGGCTCGCTGCTGTTGATTGGTTGTTTATCTACTTACTCGAGCGTTTTTTGTCTTTGTGTTTTTGCTGATATCATTCTGAAGAAAGAATGAGCAAACGCCCTGTGAGCATTTTGATGCTTATCAGCAGTCCCTGAGCTGCTGCTAGCAGCCTTGGTCAATTTTGTATGCTGTCGAGAGCTTTTCTTTGAGGAGACAAGCCGTTCCTGAAGTGCTCTTTTATGTAGACACAGCTGAAAGTACAGGGTAAAGCCCCAAACCCCAGAGCAAAAGTAGGAGTCCAACCAATAAGATGACCTGTTGTAAGTATTTGATGTGTGTATGTGTGTGTTAGCGCCCCTGAATCACCTCCCCGTCCATCTGCAATAAGACTATCAAAAGCTATCTTACTTTTTCAGACAGCTGTTGCTAAGTATTGAGATTAGGGAATGTTGCCCTCTTTGACGCTATAGTTTTACTGAGCGATAGGACAGGGACACATCGGAAATGACCACCTGAGACCATTTTCAAGCTGGTCCAAGCTGGTTTATGCTGGTTTGGTATATATATATGTTACTGTTCAACAGTGTTTTTATTTTATCTTTTTTTATTTAATTTTTTTTATGAATGAACATTTTTATTCAGCAAACATGCTTTGTTGATCGAACGTGGCAGTAAAGACATTTATAATTTTAGAAAATATTTATTTCATAAAAATGCTGCTCTTTTGAATTCTTCAAAGAATAATCAATCAATCAATCAATCAATCAATCAATCAATCAATCAATCAATCTCAAAACATTGTGGAAGACATTTCCACTTTTCAACATTGATAATAATATTAAGAAATATTTTGTTTGGATACCAAATCAGCATATTAAAATGATTTCTGAAGGATCATGTGACACTGAAGACTGGAGTAATCATGCTGAAAATTCAGCTTTGCATCACAGGAATAAATTACATTTATAAATATATTCAACTATAAAAAAGCTATTTTAAACAAAGTAATAATATTTCACAACACACACACACACACACACACACACACACACATATACATAGTATATATAATTTAGGACTATTTAGAATTTTAGATAAAAAAAAAATATGATCATGAGAAACAAATTTGTGTGCCTCCAATTTTTTGACTAGTACACAATATCGCAATATTAAAATTTGGAATAAATTATGCCAGGAATTCCTGGATTGCTAAATTTTCCAAAATGTGCAGCATGCAACTGAAATATCCAATTCAATTCAGCTAGTCCAGATTGACCAGTGCAAACCAGACTGGTAAAATAAAGGCTGTTTTTTTTTGCAGCAGCAGACTGCAGAATAGTCCCATCACCTCAGCGGTGAGATCGAGTGCTGACATTTTAACGTTAAATTCAGAGCTTCTGAATTAATGATCAACACTGTAAGTTCTTGTTTGCGCTAATCCCTGATCTCTAATCGCACAGTGTCTCGCTAAACAGATGACATCTCTAATTTATGACAAGAACATGACAACTGCGAGTTCACTCATACTAATTGTGGATGTATCGAGCCACGCTGACATGATGTATAATTTTCCACATAGAGAGAAATGGAAGGAGGACAGAAGAATGCCGTGTTGGGAAGCGGTTTGACAAAGTGTGACAATGATGGAAGCAGACTTCTCTCTTTGCTCTGGGCTTGCTGCGATAGAGGATAGCAGGTTGTTTGCACGTTCCGCGTGGCGCTGACAGGGATTATCGAGGGGAGAGACGGAGGACGATTGCAAAGAGCTGTTCTTGCAATTCAACTCGCTGCAGAATGTTTTCTTCTCTCTGGCACATCCTGAGCGATGCGCTGACACCAAAATAGACCGCGACGTTGCGGATGTGTGGATGTTCACGCAGAGGTGGGCATTTGACGAGAACACATATAGACCAGGCCGATCTTTTACACTGAGCTTTTAGCATCGACTGAAAATTTGACACTGTGTTCCTGGAAGGACCTTTAGCCCTCTGCATGCATTCATTGTAGACAGTGGAAAGCATGCGTGATGCTGATGTGAATATTCCAGCACCCTGCTTTTCCCGGGCGGCACTAATAGCGCGATGTTGCTTTGGGTCACACTTTCTACTGGCTCTCACGAATACACCAGAATGATTACAGTTCAGGCTAGATCAGTGTCAAACTCATTTGAGGTTCAGGGTCCGATTGGACAAAATGTGACCTTACACTCCTAAAATTGTTCCCAAAAGGGGTTTTTCACAGCTATGCCATAGAGGAACCAGATTTGGTTCCCCAACAGAACTTTTCAATGTACAGTTTTTAAAAGAGCCTTGTTTTCTTAGTATAAGGACCTTTTTAATAATCTAAATACATTTTAAGAATGGAATTGAGAGGAATTGAAAGGGTGAGAATGTTAACGTTTCTCAATGGAATCCTCAATTCCCATAAAAAATATTATTTAGAAGAGTCTAAGACCACATCCCTAATCCTAGCCAATGCTTAAACTTACAAACTACCTTACCAATTATGAATAAGCAGCAAATTAGGAGTTTATTTAGGCACAAGTCTTAGTTAATTGTTTGTAAATAGCGATAATTGGACCTTAAAATAAAGTGTGACCAAGGTTATTTATTAGAACTGGTAGTTCCATGAAGAACCTTTTTATCATCCATGGAATCTCTCCATGGTTTTTCATAGTAGAAAAAGGTTCTTTACATTGATAAAATATACTTTATACTAAGAAAAAGTGGTTATTTTAAGAAATGTTCTCTGAAAAGGAACGTAAAATGGTTATTTTGCTTTGAAAACACCATTTTGGAATCTTTATTTTCAAGTATAAGGTGAAGAACATTTCATTTTTTTTTGGGAATGTAAAATGTAAAATGTGGAATGTAAAAGTTCCGTGGATGTTAAAGGTTCTTCACGAAACCATAGATGCCAATAAATAACCTTTATTTTTAAGAGCGAAATTTGCTACTGAAGCTTTAAAACTCCAGAATGAACATCATGCTACTTTAATAACCAATACTGGGGTAAAAAAGTAGAGAACATATAGAATTTACTGATTTAATTCACCTGAGGCTTTTAGATACGTACGGAATTGCTAATTAGCAACTATTAATCAAAGAATAACATTCTTCAAAGAAAACAACTCAGTGCTCTTGGCTGGATGACTTTAGCTTTAATAAATCATCTAAGTTGAATATTAACACAAAGTTCGACCTAAAAAATTGCTCTGCAAGTTTAATTACAGACCTGCTTTTTATGTCTACAACAGCACTGAATCAGTGTTAATGTATACTATCTAATAATCACTCTGGAGACTTAGAAACAGTAAAGAAGTTGACTTTTATAACGTTATTCCTCTTGTACCTGTGCATATACCTTGTATTATTGACTTGCACAAACTCCAAAGTGGGCTTGGGAATGGTTTGCTCTGGGAGCACAGATCCAATTTTAGCTGATAAGCGTGATTTCACAGACATGCCAAGCGCCAAATGCCGCACATAATTAAAAGCAAGATACCACCACTTTAAGATTGGAGTAGAGGTCTCTGTGATTAGCTAAAAATAAAACATTATGATCACACTGTTATAAGAAATGTTTTATAGCATATTTTAGTTTTAATTTGTACCTCAGATCATACTGTGGGCTGGATTGGACTCCTCCAAGGGCTGTATCTTTGACATCACCAGTCTAGAAGAGTGCTATCATGGCAGACTGAGCTAATTAAGAAAACACAAAGGAATTAAACCAGGGTTAATAAACAAGTTTGGCTGGTTAGCATGGCCTCGTTAACCACTGCTGGTACAGTAGATGCTGTAACTACACCATCTGGTTCAGCTGTTCAAAATGAGTGTTCTGTTAAATGAAAAATTAATGCAAGCAATATACACTATACCGCTAAAAAAGTTTTGTTTTTTTAATTGTTTTTAAGTGTTTTAAGTCTCACCAAGGCAGCACTTATTTGATCAGAAATATAGTAAAATGTAATACAGTAAAATGGTGAATTATTATTACAAATTTCAAAATTCCATTTGAATATATTTTGTTGAAGGGGGTCTGAATACTTTCCGTACCCACTGTATATATATATATGTATACATACAAACTGGGTTTGTTGTCACCTCTGGTCAGTGTAATGCATCTTGGATGAATGAATTGATTAATTTCTTTAAAGAAAAAGAAAAAGAAAGAAAGAAAGTAAGAAAGAAAGAAATCTTGCAGACACCAAACTTTTATCAATATTTGATTGATGTCTTTTATCCACTGTTTGAGCACATATTTTGTAAAATTTTATTTCTGTACTGCCAATTATTTTTTCATAATTTTTTTTTGAGGAGCCACTGGCTCCCCGGCTTCCTCGAACAGAATGCCCCTGTTTTCCACATCATAACAGCATTTCCAATCATGCCTCATTTGTCAGGTACCTGCTTGAAGTTTCAAACAACATTAGTTTGAGAGAAATTCGCAATTAAGGGATCTGAGCAGCGAGCGAGTGTTGTCGCGTGAGCATCTCAAGCAGATGCCGAAATGTGCGTTCAGTGGAGAACGTGAGCCGTGTCTCCACTCCTGGCTGTCAGAGACACGGCTGCCATGCGCCGCTAAGACAAACTCAGCCTAATAATATTTAATCATAACAGCGCTCAGAGCAAAACAACAGCAATCCAATATTCCTCCGCTCTTTGCCTCTCTCTCGCACACTCATTCTGTGTCAGGTGTGTCAGTGTGCGATAGATTAGAGCTGTGGGACTAGAATAATGGGGTTTAGCGCATAATACGATTGCCTGGATTTTAGTGCAGATTACATATCTAGTCTGCATGACCAGAGAAGAAGCCTTTAACACAGGTAATTCCATCAGCTTTCATTAGGTTTAAGACACTTTAGGGATGTGATTCCCAATCGGGCAGACATGGGGCCACTGGGCCTTTTTTTTTT